>NC_079196.1:234418082-234570582 GCF_029499605.1 Hyla sarda
TTTTTGTACTTTGGAGTGCTGCTTCCTTTTTTGGATTTTATATAGGAATATAGACATTGCGCTTATACGGCATCCGCTAAGCTCTAGTAGTTTCTGCACATTGGCACGGCCATGAGGACGCCACATACCCTCTGACCACACCGGGGACACATTTACAACCTTCTAAGACTGGACCAGCCATCACTGCTGTAATTCTTGAGACGGCCGAGTCTCTAACAGCGCATGCTCGATACAATAAGACGGAATTCTGAACATTACCGTATTTTTCGCCCTATAGGACGCACCGGCATATAAGACGCACCCAATTTTAAAGGTGCAAAATCTAGAAAAAAAAGATTCTGCACCCAATAGTGATCTTCAACCTGCGGACCTCCAGATGTTGCAAAACTACAACTCCCAGCATGCCCGGACAGCCAACGGCTGGGAGTTATAGTTTTTCAACATCTGGAGGTCCGCAGGTTGAAGACCACTGGATAGGAGGTAATACTCTCGTGTCGGCGCTGCTCCGGACCAGTCACCGCTGCCCTGGATGTCGCTCCATCGCTGTCGCCGTGTCCCCGTGGTGTCCCCTACGCTCTGGACGTCTTCTTCCCCGGGATCCATGCTCTCCGTCGCCGTCATCACGTCGCTACGCACGCCGCTCCTATTGGATGACGGCATGGCGTGCGTGATGACGTTGAAAGAGAGCGCCAACCATGCAGGGGATCCCGGCACAGAGCAGACACCGAGGAGGCAAGTAAGGTCCCTCCCAGTGTCCTGTAAGCTGTTCGGGACGCCACAATTTCACCCGAACAGCCCGACTGAGCAGCCGGTTTAGTGTCACTTTCCCTTCAGACGCTGCGGTTAGCTTTGATCGCATCGTCTGAAGGGTTAATACAGGGCATCACCGCGATCGGTGATGTCCTGTATTAGCCGCGGGTCCCGCAGGGACCGCCGCGATAGGGGTGTATTCGCCGTATAAGACGCACCAACTTTCCCCTCCCAGTTTTGGGGAAGAAAAAGTGCGTCTTATATGGCGAAAAATACGGTACTTCCGCGCACTGTACGCAATTTGCCAAAATCAACGATCAACTGAAGCGCTGCAGTCCCCATTATTGAAGCCCACTATCACTGATATTCTTGTGAGAGGGCCGATCCTGTTTCTGAGTCCTTCAGTACTGCAAGTATACTTAAAGGGGTTATCCAGGAAAAAACTTTTTTATATATCAACTGGCTCCAGAAAGTTAAACAGATTTGTAAATTACTTCTATTAAAAAATCTTAATCCTTTCAGTACTTATGAGCTTCTGAAGTACAGGTTATTATTTTCTATCTAAGTGCTCTCTGATGACTCGTGTTTAGAAGCAAATCCCTAAAGCAAACCTCTTCTAAAGACACGTGTCATCAGAGAGCACTTAGACAGAAAAGAACAACTCAACTTCAGAAGCTCATAAGTACTGAAAGGATTAAGATTATTTAATAGAAGTAATTTACAAATCTGTTTAACTTTATGGAGCCAGTTGATATATGTAAAAAAGTTTTTTCCTTTCCTTTTTTGGAATACCCCTTTAACTAAACATTGCTACTCTTTGCTACCAACACTGCTAGTATACCAGTGATTGCTGCTATTGTTACCATTTATTAACTGCTACATCAATGCCCTATATATATATATATATATATATATATATATATATATATATTTCCATTCAAAAGACACGTGCAAGAACAGTGATATCATTATTTCCTTATAGGCTGGAGGACCCACAGACGCTTGTTTATTAATCTTTTATTTCATTTTATTATATTCCAATTATTTTAATATATTCTATGTTATTTACGTGACTTTTTACAATTTTATTTGCTATTTATTGTATTTTGTGTCCCCGCTGAACCACAAGGACCCTGTGTGTCCCGGAGCACATTACATATTTAACATCATTATTAAATAAACATCTTTCCAGTATTCTAGATCCTGAGCCTCAATTCTCTTAATTTATAATTTACAAATCTGTTTCTGGCACCAGTTGATAAAAAGATAAAAAATAAAATTTTCCACCGGAGTACCCCTTTAATTACACTTCTATTGCACTTGACGAATTGATGTCTGATATCCAAACTAACTCTAAAGAATAGGACCGCCATAGATAGTTTAATGCTAAAACATAACCGCGATTATGAGGAGGTACAGGACATGGGTTGTTGTCATCTTCCTGACCCTTCTACATCAGTTCAGTTTAACAATCATTTTTATTTCTTTAAATAACAAGAAAGTGACAAAAATGATAAGTATACATGTATAACAATATTTCTCATGTTTACAAGAAGGCTCTTCAGAATCTACCTCCCCTAGGCAGAGGTTGGAATGGTTTGTACTGTAAATCTGTCTTAATACATGAAATGTTATTATAGGTCTTCCTTAGTACAATTATTCTACATTTAAAGGGGAACTCCACCCCTAGACATATTATCCCCTAACCAAATTATATTGGATAAGATGTCTGATTGCGGTGGTCCTGCCATTGGGACCCCGTGATTTTGGCTGTAGCACCCCAGACATCCGGTGCTCAGAGTGAACTTCACTCCCTTCAGGATGACTGGTGATGCGGGGCAGAGGTTTGTGACATCATGGCCAGGCCCCCTCAATGCAAGTCTATGGGAGGGGGGCATGATGGCCGTCACGCTGCCCTCCCATAGACTTGCATCAAGGGGGCGTCGCTGTGACGTCACAAGCCTCCGACGCTGCACCCGACTCTCTAGACGAACACCGGATGCAGCAGGGAGATTGTGGGGGTCCCCATCGGCAAGACTCCCGCATTTAGACATCTTATCCTCTATACTTTGGATTAGGGATAAGATGTCTAGGGGGCGGAGTACCCCTATAAGAACATGTGGTGTCTCAGTACTGTATTACATACCGTACCTTGGTAGGGGTCCCCAGAGTTCCTAGGAACTGTGGGGTCCTCAGGTCTAGTCCTCCCCTAGTCACCCCTTAAATAGTTAATATATTATAAAGTAAATGTAAATAAATGTATATAAAAAGTGTACTTACCTTGCGCTAGCGTCGCAGGACCTGCGGGTCACGCAACGATGTTCTATCTCTATAGTAGTTTAATAGGACCTTTGGAGGTTCATGGGACATGTGATACCCACAATGCCTTGTAAAGCTGATTGACAGATGGCGTGGACCAATCCAAAGACGGACAGCCCCTGCCCATATAAGGGAGATGCGGCCATGATTCTCTCTCTTGGGTTGCTGTCACTGAATGAGGTAGGACCTCCGCAACTTTCATTGACAATTATTAGGCCAAAGCCTTGCGGCCTCGGCTGAATTACACAGTGAGTTCTTCTAAATTCCCTGCTAATGTTGGCAAGGACCCTGGACCTAAACATAACCCTAAATCCAGTGGATCTACATATACTAAATTCCTACAAGCTAAAAAACTTACTAAAAGTCCCAACCAACGGTCAATGTCAGCCAAGCTGTTCATAGATACTGTACAAAGACTGTTCTTATGTTCGCATGTTACAGAAAATCTTCAGTAAAGTTTATGCAAGTTTTCAGCGGAGCTCTGGTTGTGGACAATACTTTATTCTGCCAACACCTATCGCTCTTGGGAAGGGTGGCAATAGGCCAAGTCTTACAGCATTTAACCCTCACCCTGGCGTCACGACTGACAAGGTTTAATAGCGCCCTTTATAACCTGCACAGCAACATCCCGATCACCATTCACACCCACAAGGCACCACAAACATATCTCATAAAGTCCATGAGAAAACAGCAACTAAGTATGGAACAACACGAGCAGTGTATATTTCTCTTATTGTGATAATACGAAGGGTAAAGAAAGTTGGGGAAGGGGGGGAAGGAAGGGGTAATGAGAAAAGGAGAAGAATAAGTGGTGAGATTCAGTGAAGTATTAGTCCTGGTTTTTATATTGTTAGTTGGAGTTGGATTTGTGTGTGGTCTGGATCTGGATCCCGGGTGCCTCCTCCAGTCCTCATGGACAATTTGGTATCACATCTATAATGTCACCTCTCAAAAACCTGAGTCCAATCTCATCCACTCAACAAGAATTCGTTACCAAATGTGCGAGTTATGGATGGGTCAAGATGTAAGTAACATTGTAAAATCAATTCAGGGACATATAAATTATAAAGAGAAATATAGATTCTGGGATCAAGCAAGATACATCCGGTGACGGGGGGTCCTGGCTGTTGGACCTTCCTCCTGATTGGTTGAGGAATATCTTCTCCCGGTTAAATAGTCTCATAATTATTACAATGGGATTAATTAGGTGGCCAAGCAATGAAGCTGCTCACGACATCTATTGTTATTGGTCAGATTATTATTATTATTATTCCATGGTGGGCTTCAAATGCTTTTATCTGCTGCACTGTTACTCCAAAACACATGTGACCTTGCATAGTGGTAGACCCATGAGCTGTGCATAATCGTATGTAATCCCCAGCATAAAATGCATACAATGGAGGATGCCTGCAATCGACCACAAGTACCACAATGACATCCTACACCAGATGAACGTGTGGATGTGAAACACCAGACCACCACAGTAATGCACCTATATTCCACATAGATTATTTTGATTGTTTCACATCCACACGATCTATCTGGTGCAGGATGCCATTGTGGTACTTGTAGTCTGCTGCAGGCATCCTCCATTGTCTGCATTTTATGCTGGGGATTGCCCATAGCAACGGACTACAAGTGTAGGATCTGCCCCCCAGTATCAATGCACAGCTGGATTCAGTTGTTGAGCACCTCCTGCCATCTGATACTGTCAAGGATGGATTGAGTAGGGGCTTTTCAAATGTGATTGACCGGGCTGCTATACACTTTGCCAAGTGTCCACACAAAAACATATACACCACACAGGATATGTTGGTATACACTCTTTCTTGGCAGGAAGCTCTGCTGCTCCCAAAAGAGTTATCTTTAATTCAGGAAGAAACAGCTGGTTTTAACATTGTGCAAAGTAGGAGGGTAAATTATGACATCACAATTAGCATATTACATTCTGATTGGTTGTTCAAATATTGTGTCCGTATATTTTAGCATATCTAGTGTCCATTAATTTCTTGGAAAAAGTTCTCTGCTCATCAGATGTTTAGTCTTTATACTAAAGAATGGCGCCATGACAAGGTCTCGGTCCAGAGTCACAAACAGATAATATTTTGAGTATAGGGTTGAAGGATAAAACTATGCGTCATACTATATGCTGATAAGTCATTTGTGGCGTAGCATAAGTCTTTATCTTGCAAGGCTTCTCGCTTGAGATTTCTTCATCTTTCCACGAAGTCCAATGTTTAGACGTCCTCTAGTCTTAGTGAAAGGGCAAAGCGATAAGATGAAATGTTTTGAATTAAGCATTCTGATATATCTGGGTTAACGGGTAAGGGAACAAATGTTTTTCCAGCAGCAATGGCATTTTAATATTAATATATTGATCAGTCATTAGAAAAATAGGGGTCATCCCTATCAATACCATGTCAGTGTAATTGTGCATGAACAGAATACAAACCTAGAATGAAGAGTTAAAACCATGCAGGATTTGTAGAGAGAAATGTAACTTGTAACAATGAGTTAAATGGCGTCTACCAGCACTGCGCAGACCGTCATCCATAGCACACAGAGATACAGAGAGGACTGAAATACATCCTCCTCATACAATGTCCGCATCACAAGCCCCTGTTTAACTCGTGTAATTCTAGGTTTTTGGAAAGTTGGGTGACTTCAATTGTTACCCAATATTTGTCAAAATCAGGGAGAGACTAAAGAATATTCTGTATAGATGGTTTTCTTTGAAATTACTGGTCTGAACAAAGTGAAAATTAGCGCACAAGTCCGCGATCACTTTCTGTACCACAACTGATCACCAGATTTGGCAGCCATATTGGATTGCCCAATATTCTCCAAACATAGTTTTCTCTGAAATTGCTGCTCAGAACAATGTGAAAATTTGCACACATGTTCATGATCACTCTCTGTACCTCATTTGATCACATGGTTTGGCCGCCATATTGGATTGCACAATATTTTGCAAACATACTTTTCTCTTAAATTACTAGTCAGAACAATGTGAAAATCCCCTTCTCCCCCATCAGGGGTCACAGCAATCATGGCTATACCCCGGCTCTGCAGCTTGGCCGCCTGTATTGCTGCTTGCCGCTATATTCATATTTGTTGTCATATGTTACTATATCATACAAATGCTGTGTGATCAGGAGAGTTACTAAATCAAAAGGCTAAAGTCCAAACATCTCATTGTTCTCTAAATTTATGAACAATTTAATATTTCTTTAAACAACTTGTTCACACTGAGGTTGGGTTATGGCGTCTCCTATTCCTCCACTCACTTGGTTTTCCTGCCGACTGGTTTGGTTTGTTTGCCGCACTGTGGGAATATATCTAAAGTGATATCATTAATGGAGAATTAGGAGGAGCATCACCTAAGGGGGCAAATGTGAGTAAAAATATGTAGAATAAGGACTTTTTGCTCAATATTCCATGATCTAAAAGGGGTACTCCGCCGCTAGACATCTTATTCAAAGGATAGGGGATAAGATGTCTGATTGTGGGCTCACACCGCTGGGGACCACCCACAATCTCGGCTACAGCACCCCAGACATGGTGCACAGAGCAAACGGAACTACCGGCAATGCAGGGCAGAGGCTTGTGACATCACTGCCATGCCCCCTCAATGCAAGTCTATGGGAGGGGTCGTGACGGCTGTCACGCCCCCTCCCATAGACTTGCATTGAGGGGGCCCAGTCGTGACGCCCCGAGCAGGGGGCGGCCATGACGCAGCAAGCCGTGATGCAGCCAGGTGCAGCAGGGAGATCGCAGGGGTCCCCAGTGGCGGGACCCCCACAATCAGACTTCTTACCTCCTTCGGATAGGGGATAAGATGTCTAGGGGCAGAGTACCCCTTTAAAAAATAATCATTTCCAACAAGTCTCTTGAACCCAGAGTGCACAGCTGCTTAGTATGTAGGGGTATCCGCTAGCAGTGTACTCCGATAAAGAGAACAATCATGCTACAATTATTATACTAGCCACAGATTGAAGCTTTGATCCAAAATTATCTTGATTTATTGTTTTCCTGTTTTTCTGCCCATTTTTTAGTATATGTTATTATTCGTGTGTGTTTCCTTTACAAGACTGGGCTTTCTTGTAGTGAAGCAGAACATTGATTCACAAACTGTGTTGTCTCTCTCGGTTAAAACTTTTTATTTTGGCTTAAAGCTTAGACAATCATCATGTAATTTCCCTAACACCTCCTATACTGACAGACTGACAACAACTCCTCATTACCATGATAAATACACAGTAGAAGTGATTACATCTTGTGACACTCAGGTAACGTTTTCTCTGACGTCCTCTCGTTCACATTCCTATTTCTTCTCCATCCATCCCAGACCGTCATGATAATTTCTTCCAGCTACAACTTGTCCCTGCAGAACCTGCCAGAAAAACCACAAGACTTCTAGAGTCCTGATACAAGATGTGGTCGTGCCATGGGCTGCAGGCTCCACTGATAAAGAAGCTTAAAGTGCAGCAAAGGCTATTACAGTGGTCCCTCAACATACGATGGTAATCCGCTCCAAATGAACCATCGTTTGTTGAAACCATCGCATGTTGAGGGATTCGTGCAATGTAAATGTCAGGATCCGGATGAGTATACTGTGAGGATACTGGTGGTGGATCCTCTGTGTCAGTGGGGTGATGACATGGGCCGTACCAGGGGAACGGAGTCTAAGGGGTTACTGGTTTTCACCAGAGCCCGCCGCAAAGCGGGATGGACTTGCAGTGGCAGGTAACCCCCAGGTCGTTCCACCCGATAGCGACTCAACCCCAACTGACGGCTGAGACAGGCGCGGTACAAGGGATTAGGCAAGAGCAAGGTCGGACGTAGCAGAAGGTCAGGGCAGGCAGCAAGGATCGTAGTCAGGGGCAACGGCAGAGGGTCTGGAACACTGGCTTGGAACATACACAGGAAACACTTTCACTGGCACTGAGGAAACAAGATCCAGCAATGCAAGGAAGGGGAAGTGGGTTTTTAATAATGAGGGCACAGGTATGAGTACTGATTGGGCCAGGCGCCAATCAGTGGCGTGCTGGCCCTTTAAATTGCAGAGGGAGCGGGCCGCTCTCGCCGGGACTGAGCCGACGGAGGACAGGACAGGTGAGGGGATTGGGATGCGAGCCGTGGGTCGCATCCCCACCGGTAACACTGATGCAGCGCTCCCGGTCAGCGGGTCTGACCGGGGCGCTGCATGAAGGTGAACGCCGCGATCGCTCCGGGGAGGAGCAGGGACCCAGAGCGTTCGGCGTAACAGTACCCCCCCCCCTTGGGTCTCCCCCTCTTTTTGGAGCCCAAGAACCTGTGAATGAGCTCCTTGTCGAGGATATTATCCACTGGTTCCCAAGACCTCTCTTCGGGGCCACAATTTTTTTTTACCTCTGACCATTTTGGAAGCGAGGATTTCCTTAACAGCGAAGACGTCAGAGGAGCCAGAGACAGGAGCTGGAGCGACAACCTTGGAGAAGAAGCGGTTAAGGACGAGAGGTTTGAGAAGTGAGACATGAAAGGAGTTAGGAATACGGAGAGAAGGGGGAAGAAGAAGTTTGTAGGAGACAGGATTGATTTGACTCTTGATTTTAAATTGTCCAAGGTAACGTGGCCCCAGCTTATAGCTGGGAACGCGGAAGCGGATATACTTGGCAGAGAGCCACACTTTGTCCCCAGGAGCGAAGACAGGAGGAGTTCTTCTCTTCTTATCTGCATGTCTCTTCATACGAGACGAGGCCAGTAGGAGCGACTTTTGAGTTTCCTTCCAGATGATAGAGAAGTCTCGGGTAACTTCATCCACAGCAGGCAATCCAGAAGAAGTGGGAATGGGGAGGGGGGGCAGAGGGTGATGACCGTACACCACAAAGAACGGGGATTTGGCGGAGGATTCAGAGTTTTTGAAATTGTACGAGAATTCAGCCCAGGGTAAATGGACGACCCAATCGTCTTGGCTGGAGGGGACAAAATGTCGCAAATAGTCACCAAGAATCTGGTTAACTCTCTCTACTTGCCCATTGGAGTGGGGGTGATAGGAGGACGAGAAATTGAATTTGATTTTTTAATTGGTTACAGAGAGCTCTCCAAAATTTCGATACAAATAGAACGCCTCTATCCGAGACGATATGCGTGGGAAGCCCGTGAAGGCGAAAAATATGCATAAAAAATTGCTTCGCCAATTGTGGCGCAGAAGGAAGACCTGAAAGCGCAATGAAATGTGCCATTTTGGAGAAACGATCAACGACCACCCAGATGACGGTGTTGCCATGGGATACAGGCAGATCCGTAATAAAATCCATGGCAATTTGGGACCACGGCTGCTCAGGAACAGGTAAAGGATGGAAGAGTCCAGCAGTCTTCTGGCGAGGGGTCTTGTCCCAGGCGCAAACTGTACAGGCCCAAATGAAATCAGTGACATCACCCTCCAGCGTAGGCCACCAATATAGACGAGAAATAAGCTGGATGGACTTCGTGACGTCAGCATGGCCAGCGAGGTGAGAGGAATGTCCCCATTTGAGGATCTTGAGGAGCTGGCATGGAGGGACAAATGTCTTTCCAGGAGGAGTTTGTCCAATAGAAGCTGGATCAGAGGAGACCAGGCACTCAGGGGGTACAATATGTTGTAGAGGGACTTCAGATTCGGTGGCATCAGAGGAACGTGAAAGGGCGTCAGCCCTGACATTTTTGTCAGCAGGATGAAAGTGAACCTCGAAGTTAAAGCGGGCAAGAAACAACGACCACCTAGCCTGGCGAGGGTTCAGACGCTGGGCCGACTGGATATACTAGAGATTCTTGTGGTCAGTGTAAATGACAATGGGGTGTTTGGAACCCTCCAGTAGATGCCTCCATTTTTCGAGAGCTAGTTTAATGGCCAGAAGTTCACGATCACCGATGGAGTAATTTTTCTCTGCCAGAGAGAAGGTTTTAGAAAAGAAACCACAAGTAATATTACGTCCAGTAGAGTTTTTTGGAGAAGTACGGCTCCGGCTCTGGCTCTGACTGAGAAGGCGTCTACCTCCAGCAAGAAAGGTTTCGATGGATCCGGTCTGGACAGTACTGGGGCAGAAGCGAAGGCAGTTTTGAGGCGGTTGAAGGCCTCTTCCGCTTGAGGAGGCCATGATTTAGGGTTGGCATTCCTCCTAGTCAGGGCCACAATAGGGGACACAATGGTGGAAAACTGAGGAATAAACTGTCGGTAGTAGTTGGCAAATCCCAGGAAGCGTTGGATAGCACGGAGTCCAGAAGGACGTGGCCAATCTAAAACCGCTGACAGATTGTCTGGGTCCATTTTGAAGTCCCTGGCCAGGTAGGTAACCTAGGAAGGGAAGAGATTGACATTCAAAGAGACATTTCTCCATTTTGACATACAGTTGATTTTCACAGAGTCTCTGGAGCACTAGGCGGACATGACAACGGTGTTCCTCTAGACTAGAGGAGAAAATCAAGATGTCGTCCAGGTAAACCACAACACAGGTATATAACAAGTCCCGAAAATTTTCATTAACGAAGTCCTGGAAGACTGCAGGGGCGTTGCAGAGCCCAAAGGGCATAACAAGATATTTGAAATGTCCATCTCTGGTATTGAATGCGGTTTTCCACTCATCCCCTTTCCTGATGCGAATAAGATTATATCCGCCTTTTAAGTCCAATCTAGTGAAAATATTGGCGCCACGAAGACGGTCAAAGAATTCAGAGATCAGAGGCAGGGGATAGCGGTTTTTGATGGTGATTTTATTTAAAACGCGGTAGTCAATACATGGCCGTAGGGAACCGTCTTTTTTAGAAACAAAGAAGAACCCCGTTCCAGCAGGGGATGAGGACTAAGAATGAATCCCCTCTATAGATTTTCCTGGATATAGTCAGACATGGCTTGAGTCTCTGGGGCGGATAGAGGGTAGATCCTGCCCCGGGGTGGAGTAGTACCAGGAAGGAGGTCAATAGGGCAGTCATAAGGCCTATGAGGTGGCAAAGTCTCTGCATGTTTTTTACAGAAAACATCGGCAAAGTCCTGGTAGGCCTTGGGGAGACCTGGTATAGGTGGAGCCACAGGGGTTTGACTAATGGGAGCAGACGTGAGGCATTGTTTGAGACAAGATGAACTCCAACTTTTGATCTCCCCGGTGGTCCAGTCAAGGGTAGGAGAATGACGTTGGAGCCATGGCAGACCGAGGAGAATTTGGTGCAATTGGGTAAGAATTTGGTGCAATTGGGTAAGACAAGAAATTAAATTTTTTCGTGATGCAGTCCAATACACATTAGCAGGGGTTCCGTGCGGTAACGCACAGTGCAGTCCAATTTTTCTCCGTTGACGGAAGAGATGTAGAGTGGTCTGACGAGACTGGTCACAGGGATGTTGAACCTATTAACAAAAGAGGTCAAAATAAAATTTCCTGCAGAACCGGAGTCCAAGAAGGCCAAAGCTGAGAAGGAGGAGTTAGCAGAAGGAGAAATCCGCACAGGCACAGTGAGACATGGAGAAGCAGAATTCACACCTAAAGCTGTCTCACCTTTGTGAGGAAACGGAGTGCGTCTCTCCTGACGCGAAGGGCGGATAGGACAGTCTTTTAGGAAGTGTTCGGTACTAGCACAGTACAGGCATAGATTCTCGTTACGGCGGCGAGTCCTCTCTTGTAGGGTAAGGCGGGACCGATCCACTTGCATAGCCTCCTCGGCAGAAGGCACAGGTACAGATTGCAGTGGACTTGAGAAGAGAGGAGCCGGGGGGAGAAAACGCCTGGTGCGAACAATGTCCTTCTCCTGTCGGAGCTCCTGACGTCTTTCAGAGAAACGCATGTCAATGCAGGTGGCCAAATGAATAAGTTCAGACAGGTTAGCAGGAATTTCTCGTGCGGCCAGTACATCCTTGATGTTGCTGGATAGGCCTTTCTTGAAGGTCGCGCAGAGGGCCTCATTGCTCCAGGATAATTCAGAGGCGAGGGTACGAAACTGAATGGTGTATTCGCCTACAGAAGAATTTCCTTGGACTAGGTTCAGCAAAGCAGTCTCGGCAGAGGAGGCCTGGGCTGGCTCCTCGAAGACACTACGAACTTCAGCGAAGAAGGACTGGACAGTGGCAGTGACAGGATCATTGCGGTCCCAGAGGGGTGTGGCCCATGACAAGGCCTTTCCAGACAGGAGACTAACCACGAAAGCCACCTTAGACCGTTCTGGGGAAAATTGGTCCGACATCATCTCCAAATGCAGGGAACATTGAGATAGGAAACCACGGTATAGTTTAGAGTCCCCATCAAATTTGTCCGGCAGGGACAGGCGGAGGCTGGGAGCGGCCACTCGCTGCGGAGGAGGTGCAGGAGCTGGCAGAGAAGATGGTTGCTGAAGCTGTGGCAGAAGTTGTTGCAGCATGACAGTCAGTTGGGACAGCTGATGTCCTTGTTGCGCGATCTGTTGTGATTGCTGGGCGACCACCGTGGTTAGGTCAGCAACAACTGGCAGCGGGACCTCAGCGGGATCCATGGCCGGATCTACTGTCAGCATCCGGATGGGTATACTGTGAGGATACTGGTGGTGGATCCTCTGTGTCAGTGGGGTGATGACCTGGGCCGTACCAGGGGAACGGAGTCTAAGGGGTTACTGATTTTCACCAGAGCCCGCCGCAATGCGGGATGGACTTGCAGCGGCAGGTAACCCCCAGGTCGATCCACCTGATAGCGACTCAACCCCAACTGACGGCTGAGACAGGCGCGGTACAAGGGATTAGGCAAGAGCAAGGTCGTACGTAGCAGAAGGTCAGGGCAGGCAGCAAGGATCGTAGTCAGGGGCAACGGCAGAGGGTCTGGAACACTGGCTTGAAACATACACAGGAAACGCTTTCACTGGCACAATGGCAACAAGATCCGGCAATGCAAGGAAGGGGAAGTGGGTTATTAATAATGAGGGCACAGGTGTGAGTACTGATTGTGACAATCAGTGGCGCGCTGGCCCTTTAAATCGCAGAGAGCCGGCGCGCGCATGCCCTAGGGAGCGGGGCCGCGCGCACCGGGACAGAGCCGACGGAGGACAGGACAGGTGAGGGGATTGGGATGCGAGCCGCGGGCGGGCGCGCCCCGCTACGCGGGTCGCCTCCCCGCCGGTAACGCTGATGCAGCGCTCCCGGTCAGCGGGTCTGACCGGAGTGCTGCATGGAGGTGAACGCCGCGAGCGCTCCGGGGAGGAGCAGGGATCCGGAGCGCTCGGCGTAACAGTAAAGTATAGGACAGTGGTCTACAACCTGCGGACCTCCAGATGTTGCAAAACTACAACACCCAGCATGCCCGGAAAGCCAACGGATGTCCGGGCATGCTGGGAGTTGTAGTTTTGCAACATCTGGAGTTCCGCAGGTTGAAGACCACTGGCATTAGAAGTTGTACAGTGACCCCCCCCCGACCTACAATGGCCCCGACATACAATAATTTCAACATGCGATGGCCTCTCAGAGGCCATCACATGTTGAAGGCAGCATCAACATACGATGCTTTTTTATGTCGGTGCCATCGCATAAATGGCTATCCGGCAGCGCAGACTGCTTCAGCTGCCACCGGATAGCCGTTTATGGTGCCCCGTGAGCTCCGGTGATGTCTCTTACCTGTCCTCGGGGCTCCGGCGCGTCCTCTTCGGGATCCCCTGCATGGTCGGTGCTCTCCATCGTAGTCATCACGTCACTGCGCACGTCGTCTGGAGGTCCGCAGGTTGTAGACCACTGTCCTATACTTTATACTGCACGGATCCCTTAACATACGATTGTCCATTTGGAACGGATTACCATCGTATGTTGAGGGACCACTGTACTCACCTGTCCCCACCGCTCCGGACGTCACCGCTCGTCACCGCTGCCCTGGATGTCGCCTTCCATCGCTGTCGCCGCATCCCCGGGTGTCCCCAACGCTCCGGCAAGGCCTCTTCTTCCCTGACATCCTCGCTTTCCGTCCCCGCTCTCCATCGCCGCCATTTTGTTGCTACATACGCCGCTCCTATTGGATGACGGGACGGCGTGCGCGGCGACGTGATGACGACGATGGAGAGCTCCGGCCATGCAGGGGATCCTGAAGAGGACGCGCCAGGAGCCCCGAGGACAGGTAAGAGACATCACCGGAGCTCACGGGGCACCGTAAACGGCTATCCGGTGGCAGCTGAAGCCGTCTGCGCTGCCGGATAGCCGTTTATACGATGGCCCCGACATAAAAAAGCATCGTATGTTGATGCTGCCTCTGAGAGGCCATCGCATGTTGAAATTATTGTATGTCGGGGCCATCGAAGGCCGGGGGGTCACTGTATAAGGGAATAATGTTGGGGTTATTGTGTATACCTTGTGCTTACCTGTTTTAGCCCATGTGGCAGGCATAGAGTTTCCAGTCATACTGATTGCAATTCCATTACTGAATTTTTTTCTAATTCTGCCTACATTTCCCATGAATCCTGTGGCTTTTCTGACAGATCAGAGATTTAATAGGAGATCTGATTGGTGATGATGTCATCCTGTAGTTCACAGGAAGTCAAGCTGACCCAGGACGAACCATTTTCCCTGAAACATTAAAGCAGTTATTTGAGGAATTAATCTTATCCCCTATTCCTACCATAATAGATAAATGTCTCATGATGGGAGGTCCGACCACTGGGACCCCACACGATCTCCAGAACGGGGCCCATCCCATACCTCTGAGTGGTCTGGCCCCCACCTTCAGAGACAAACTGGTCTTGGAAGTAATGAACAGCTATGGCAATCACCAGGCAAAGCGATGTCCCCCCTTCAGCTTGTGATTGTAGCTGTAAGTTACCATCTAGACTGTTTCTTCGCGGAAGGTTAGCATTGGCGGATTCATGGTTGGAGCCGGGGCACTGTTCTGGAGATTGAGGGGGTCCAAGTAACACCTTGAGAACAGACACTTATGCCTTAACCTGTGGATAGGGAATATGTTTTACGGACACAATAATTCAATACTGTGATTTTCTGTGGGTCTGACAGGTGATCACACAACCCAGTTACAGTAATAAAGTACATGGATGCAGGTGTGCTTGAATAAAACAGATGGCGCTGTAGGATTAAAGGGGTTATCCAGGAAACAAAACGTTTTCATATATCAACTGGCTCCAGAAAGTTAAGCCGATTTGTAAATTACTTTTATTAAAAAATCTTAATCCTTTCAGTACTTATGAGCTGCGGAAGTTGAGTTGTTCTTTTCTGTCTAAGTGATCTCTGATGACACCTGTCTCGGGAATTGTCCAGAGTAGAAGGAAATCCCCAAACCTCTTCTTCTCTGTGCAGTTCCCGAGACAAGCAGAGATGTCAGCACTGTCAGCAGAGAGAGCACTGTTGCCAGACAGAGAAGAACAACTCAACTACAGCGGCTGATAATTATTGGAAGGATTAAGATTTTTAATAGAAGTAATCTACAAATCTGTTTAACTTTCTGGAGCCAGTTTATATAAAAGAAAAAGATTTTCCTGGAACACCCCTTTAATGATGCTAAGTGTGCAAAAGTGAGGAAAAAAATTACCTGGAGTGCTCAATTAATTAAAATTAATGTTCAAAAACTCTGTCTAGAGGAAAGAAGGTTTCTACAACTGCAGACAGAGGGTTATTTACTGTAAGAGCAGTAAGACTATGGAACTCTCTGCCAGAGGAAATGGTCATGGTGACCTCAATAAAAGAGTCCAGGAGGAGGGGCCTGGATACATTTCTGGAGAGTAATAACAGGTTATAGATACTAGATCTATATGGACAGAACGTTGATCCAGGGATCTATTCTGATGTCATATCTGGAGTCGGGAAGGAATTTTTGCCCTAGTATGGGGCAATTGGCCTCATAAGGGTTTGTTGCCTCCACTGGATCCACTCAGTAGAGACACAATAGGGATATAGGTTGAACTTGGTGACTCTGATCTTTAACCTTATGAACTCAGTTATAATGATTAAGGAACAGATCAACTGTTTTATGTAAAATCCTCCGTGCAATCCTGTCAACTGAGATACCCAAAGCCAGGAACATTACCCTCTGTTATTTTTAGCTATTATTTTATTATTATATCATTGTCACCAGCTTAGAGTAAATCTATATCTTCATGATTTGTGACAAGACTGAGAAGACTTGTCATTAACCCCTTTATAAGAGAGGATCTCTCTATGTACAGTATGTGAGCTTAAGACCATCAAGGCTGCTTATATGACACCGAAACGCTGTCCAGGAAACTGACAGGAGGTCTCATCTTTTTATTTTTTAATTAATAAATATATTTTCATTGTTTTAACCATTTTATAAAAATAAAACTTTAACCGGGACATTCCCCGGGTAGATCAATAGACCGATAATAAGACATTCAACCAATCATCTGTATTAGAGAGGAGCGAATCAAATCTCACGAATCCGAATTTGTTACGGATTTCAGGAAAGATTCAATTGCGCAAATCCCTTCATTAAACTCCATTTAGTGCGGTCGAGGTTCCAGGGCATCTAAAGTGGCAGATCCATATGTGAGGAGATGGGGCAAGGAATCCTGGGAAGGCGGGAACAAGGGTAGACGGGATGACCCTGAATCACATGCAGGATGCAGCCTATCAGCAGCCAGTCACCCCTGTGATGTCACAGCCCTATATAATCGGCAGCCATATTCCGGCTAGTGACTTCATTCTTTCACTGCAGAGAGATAGGGCAGCCTGTGTTACACAGAAAAGCTTTTTTCAGCAGCGTTTCACCTCCTAGTCACGTCAGCGTTCTGGTGGACAGAGAGCAGTGCGGTTTTCACAGAAAATATTTTTTAACTGCAGCCATTAACCTCCCAGTCACTTTATACAGCAGTGTATTACAGAGAGGGGCAGAGAGCTGTGTGTTGCCTCATACATTTCAACAAGCTGCCTCAACTTCATAAACCTTAACAGAGGAGGGAGGAATACATTTTTAGCGCAACTCTGTGTCTTTGTTCCACAACAAATCATCTGCTGGTTATACTAGTCTGTAGATGGTATAATGCTCAGCAGTCCATTCCTAATAGTCTTTGAGAGAGTAAAATTTTGGGTTTAGTACACAGCGACTGTGTGCTGCAGCCCTGTTGTGTACTACTGGTGTTGTGCGCAAATACGTTTTTTAAGTGTACCGTAGCACATTTTTCTGCCCTCATAAGTGCATTCCACATACCAACATCTAAGTAGTGTACTATATTGTACCTGTTAATCTGTCAAGGACCTATATACTGTGAAAGGCCAGGCAAAAGTAATCACTGGCTGGTGTTTTACTCCAATAATTTTTTAAGTGTACTGTAGTGTATTTTTCTGCCTTCATAAGTGCATACCACATACATACGTCTAAGCAGAGTACTATTTTGTACGTGTAAATCTTTCAAGGGCCTATATACTGTGAAAGAGCAGACAAAAGTACACATCTGCTACTGTTCTAGACAAATACTGTTTTAAGCGAAGTGAAGTGTATTGTACTCTCCTCATACACGCACTAAGTATGTAAGGCAGAGAAGTGCCAGGACGTGCACATGCACAGAGGAGTGGCAGAGGACAGTCAGCATCTACTGCCCAGCCAAGAAGGGGAGGAGACATGCGCCGCTTCCTCCGCTAGGCTGGCAAGTAGTGATGCGGAGAGTAACGTGGGAGGCGGTGTTGCCAGGGTTTAGGGTCCTGAAGCAGACACTGTTGGGGAACCTGAAGAGGACATCAGTGACATGCAGATACTTGTTGATGATGATGAAGTCGATCACTTTTGGGAGCCGGGTGCAGAAGGGGCGTCATCATCATCATCTTCAGAAGAGGGTTGCATGTTGCCCCTAAGGCAGCAACTGAGCCAGCAAGACGGTAGCACGATTGGCAGTCAGCGTCGTGGCAGAAGTGGCAATTCTGGAGCCAAACGTGCCCGGGGGAGAACACCTGCTTCGCGGAAGCCTACCTTCCTGCGGGCAGTGGAACAGGGGTTCCTGGAGACGGCGCCAGTAGCAGTCAGTCAGTGCGGACTGTTGGTGGGAAAATCAGCTACTCGGCGGTGTGGCAGTTTTTCATAAAGCATCCGGAGGAGGTTCACATAGCGACATGTAAAATGTGTCGGCAGAAGGTGAAGCGTGACCAGGGTCCCAATGGTGGCACCACGGCCCTGCGTCAACACATGCTGCGTTACCATAAAGCGGCCTGGGAGAACGTGGCTCTGATGTAGTGGTCCAGCCTGCAGCATCACCCAGTGGCCATCCGCTCTCTCCTTCATCCAGCCAAGGCTCCACCACCTCAGCCGAAGGGAGCTGTGTGTCAAACCCTCCTTCTGTCGCTCCTGCTTTTAGTCAGTCATTCCGCCAGCAATCCATCGGCGAAGCCATGTCCAAGAGACAATAGTATGTGCCCACTCATCCAACGATGCAGAAGCTGCATGTGCTCCTGTCTAAGTTACTGTTGCTGCAGTCCCTTCACTGAAGTGTAGGAAGCCGCTGGGATTATACGACTCCCCACCACTGCGGGTTGCTCTCCGTCTGTGGGATCCTAACCGGGCATGGATTTGTAATCACCTTCTTGGATACGGACCTGAGAAATGGAAAACACGATTCCTGCTGGATTATCAGAATAAGTGAACTATTGGTGCTTTATTTTTCATTACATGTGGAAATAACTCTATTTGTATACTTTGTACAATTTTCTAACAGTTGATAAGTATATATTTTTGCATTAAATTGGTCTCTCCTGAGGACGCCACATAATTGTGGTAGAAATGTGTTGAGAGCCATATTGTTGGTGATTTGTTATTAGGTGATCAAATAGACTTAACACGGTATTGTTACTAGTACCAGTTTGTACCAATTGTTGGTTGCTAGGGACAACAAAATCCTAGCAAGTAGGACTAAGTGAGCCGCATCTAGTAGTTTGTGAATAGGTGATATATTGGACTTGGATACTGTTTTGTCACTATCACCAATTACTATCATAACTGGTTGCTAGGGGCAAAAACCAACCCAGCAACTGGTACTGAAAATGCGGTCAGTTTTAAATGTTGTTATTTTGGGTTTATTTTTGAGCACTTTGTGGTGTGTATTTAACATACAATAAAGTTAAGTATAAAGTTACGTTTTAGGTATCTCTCCACTGTACTTGCAGTGTTCTAGTACATATTTGTTACTACTACAGAGAAATCCTAGGTAGTCAGTTGGCCGATGCCTATCGGCATCATCATCGCAGGTCTGGCTCGGGGGGGCCCTCTGTGCTCACCTTTCACTGCCATGGCTGCTGGGGAGGGGAGGCATCGCAGCAGCCTGAGTCTACAGTCGCTGATCAGTAGCTTTCTTCACCCGCATAGTGAAGCAACTCATCAGCAGCAGGTAGACATGGAGCAGGACCTGAACCAGCAGGTGATGGCATACCTTGACATGGCCATGCCAATACACCTTGAAGATCCTCTGGACTTCTGGGCAGCCAAACTTGATTTGTGGCCTCAACTAGCAGCGTTTGCCCTGGAAAAGCTGTCCTGCCCGACCAGTAGTGTGCCATCAGAGCGGGTGTTTAGTGCGGCCGGGGCCATAGTCACCCCAAGGAGAACTCATCTGTCCACGAAAAATGTGAAGAGACTGACGTTTGTCAAGATGAATCAGGGATGGATCAGCCAGGATTTCCAGCCACCAATGCCAGATGTCTCAGAGTAGATTGACAATGGTGCCACACCAACACTTTACAAGTATGAATAGTGCCAAACACATTTAAGGCACTGCTCCCCAGTTACAAACAGTCCTCCGCATCAGACCTTTTTTCACCCACCTTCGTCACCGGGTACTTTTTTTGCCACCCACCGCACAACTCTGTCACCAGGTTATTTCCAGGACTCCTGATGCTGCTGCCACCTCCAGGCTGTCTCATTCTGCCATCATTTGGTCTCCTCATGCTGCCGCCAACTCCAGGCTGTGTCATTCAGCCACTATATGTTCGACTCATGCTGCCACCTACACCAGGCTGTGCCATTCAGACATTGTATGGTCTCCTTATGCTTCTGCCAACTCCAGGCTGTGCCATTCAGCCACTATATGTTCTATTCATGCTTCCCCCAACCCCAGGCTGTGCCATTCAGCCACTATATTTTCTACTCATGCTTTCCCCAACTCCAGGCTGTGCCATTCAGCTACTATATGGTTTCCTCATGCTGCCGCCAAATTCAGGCTGTGCCATTCAGCCACTATATGGTCTCCTCATGCTGCTGCGAGCTCCAGGCTGTGTCATTCAGCCACTTTATGGTTTACTGATGCTGCGGGGCCTGGGACATTACCTAAAACATTTTTTGGTAGCACTAGCTACCATAAATCTTCAATTTAAATTCGAAAATTCATCTTTTAATCTTAGGCATTGGAAAGCCCTATTGTCTCCTCATGCTGCCGCCAACTCCAGGCTGTGTCATTCAGCCACTATATGGTTTACTTATTCTGCTGGGTCTGGGACATTACTTAAAAAATATTATGGCAGCACTAGCTATTATAAAGCTTCAATTAAAATTTTAAAATACATCTTTTAATCTTAGGGATTGTGAGGCCCTATTGTCTCCTCATGCTGCCGTCAACTCCACGCTGTTTCATTCAGCCACTTTATGGTCTCCTCATGCTGCCAACACCTCCACGCTGTGTCATTCAGCCACTATATGGTTTCCTCATGCTGCCGTCAACTCCACGCTGTGTCATTCAGCCACTATATGGTCTCCTCATGTGATTCTAATAGCAATGCCGTTGATCTTCATGTCATTCTGAATAACAGTATTATTTCACTAACCCAGCACACACCCTATGGGTGTTACACAAGGCAAAGTGTTCTACACCCCTATTTAATAGTGATTCAGCGCAAATTAATTCAGACTGAAACAAATTTTTGGGGAAAATGCGGCCAAATAAATTTTTTTTAAAATTTGCTAATCTCTAATCTGTACATTCAACCAATCATCTGTATAATACAGCAGGTAATTGTGAATTACAGGAAATAAAAGTGAGGATAAGATGTAACATATCCTGTTAGGTGAACATAATAAAAACTAAAAGAGAGTAAATAAAATAAAACAAACAACCCCCCTCTCCCCCTAAAACCAAAGTATGGCTTTGCTACAGAAGAGAAGCAGGAAGTCCTGATTATCATGAGACCCCCTGCTCCTGTACAACACTGAGCTGTCATGTATGCATTGTATACATCACCACTTATTTCACATGGTAGAGAGAATGAGATAGGTGTCTGCAACCCCCACTCCTATCTCTCTCAGGCAGATTGTACATGTTAAGAAGATCTCACTGACCTCACCATGTACCAGCTGCCAGAGAGTGACTGGAGTGGGCATATTTCCAGAGGATATGCATGGGTGCCCTCGGGTCCAGTCATCTTTTATAAATAGAGTAGTGCGAATAAAAGTGGGGGAGACAGTCATCAGTCAAACTCTAAATGTCTGAAGTGTTTTAAGGATAAACTTAATACTGTGGATGTTGGCCCTTAACTCTCTCCAGATGAGGGTCTGGTCCTCGCTGCCAGATTGCTATCTCTGTGAGTGGTCTCTGTATTGGTGGTTGGCCAAGAGAGAACAGGCAAAGACGAATCTATATCCAGACAGAGACCTTGGGGTGGCCCTTCAAGAGGCCGAGAAAGGCAAATCTTTTTACACGAAAGGAAGCAGAAGCAGGAGAAAGGAGGAGGAAGCCATGACTGGGTGCGGGGGTGAGAAGCAACCGGCAGCGGTCTCTACCAAGAGACACAGAACACTGGCAGGAGAGAACTGCAGGCATTATCAAGCCTTGAGGAAGCTCTGTTATATCCATGAAAGACCCAGGAATTCCATGAGAGCAGCAAATTCTGCTAATAATGTCCTTATCCCCCTTAGATGGATGACATTTATATCACTGAAGGTGGGTTCTTTGAACCAACTAGTGCATCATTTCCCATAATGGCCCTCGTACACCCAATTCTCCAATCATTTGAGCAGCTCGTGGACATGAGTTGGGCTTTGGAAAATTTTGTCCGATCACTTACATAATTAATTAAAAAGACTAAAATCTCTAAAAGTCATCCATTTCAGTACACAATATAACAGTGATGAATGATACAAATATTGTGGAGCAAAAACAAATGTCCGCAGCGGACTCACATCAGCCAAGATACTTGACGCCAGCCATATGATATGATGATTCTATTTTCGTCAAAGTTAGGTTGTGTAAAACTTCACAAATTCTAGTTTTGCATATATTCAAACTCAGACAAAGACAATGAGGCAGATCCAGACTGAATATTTACTGGAGACAAAGTACAGGTCCTAAGCTGATAACCGGGGTGTTCAACTTAACCAAACCACTTGGACACACAAAGCTTGGAGCACATTGAGCCCTCACCATCTAAATAACATTAAAGATAAGTTGAGAAGACATTGTGCTGTCAGATCTTCCTGGTGTAACCTCAGCTCCTGACATGGATTCCAATACGGAGACTCTTTTAGTCATTATCCTTCTTGAAGTCATTATCGGGTTCCTCTTTAGCTTCTTTTTAATAATTTGCCTTTATGTTATCGGATTTCAAAAGAAGAATATGATGACCTACGTCAAGATCCTGATCCCTCTGAACGTGTCCAACATAAGCTTCACCTTTTTCTTAGCTTCCAACTTTATCATTGGTTTCCTATGGCCGGAAGTCTACACCAAGACCTCTCTGATTCAACCTATCTCTTACATGACCATGTACAGCATCACATCCAGTTTGTGGCTCAGCGCTGTACTTTGTGTCTTCTACTTCATGAAGATCGTCCCTTCCCAGCCCGGAGTCCTCATTACACTGAAGAGAAGGATTGATGCAGTTGTCTTGTGGTTGATAATATTGTCAGAAGTTGTGTCACTTGGACAAGGGTTTCTAGCCATATTTCTTGCCAATGTACCAACATACCATAAGAATACATCCATAACTATGTCTGAGCTGATGGAAGAGACCAAGGCAAAGAGTTGGAATTTCCTTATCACTTTCCTACTTATAAACTCTCTGCCGTTCCTGGTCATCATAATGACAACCATTGGCAGCGCTGGACTCCTCAGCCTGTACAACCATCAGGTTCAGAAGAACATGACAACGACTTCAGGAAACACCCGTGTGAGGGATTATGGAGCGGCCATCCAGACTATGATAGGGCTCCTGGTTTTCTATGTCTTGCTTTTTGTGTGTATGAGCCTTAGTATGTTGGATGTATTTTCATATTGGGACATAAATTACTGGTTATGTGTGATTTTCCTTTTCTTATGTGCCACAATCCTGCCCGCTCTTCTCATCTATGGTAACCCTGGACTGAAGGAAGCCATTAAACAGATGATTACTCGCTAAATGATCTCCAGGGTTCAGGCACTGCTTTGTAATATATTGGACTTACATCCAGAATATGATTGGCTTGTGTCTGTAGTCGGCTTTATTGTTGTGCCCATTAAAAAACAAACAAGACTTTAAGTGAATTGATGTAATAATAAGATCGCTTCAGAAGTTCTGTGGGACAAAGGTCTATGGGGAACACTGTCAAGGCTGTGGAGTAATGAGTATTTAGGAGAACACCCTTAACTGTTCTCTATTATTTTGGTAATATTCCACCCGTTATATTACATATATTTATTAGAATTTTCAAACATGTATAAAACATTTGTTTCAATAAATTCCTAAATGTTTATGTTTGGAACCTTGAGAGGTGGTAAAACATCATTGATTCTATAGGATATGGGGCCATTACAGAACTAGACCAAAACATCCACGAGTTATGATATTTATTCCAATATTCCTTATGTTTTTCCCCTACAAGTTTAGATGTTTATTATATAAAGGTTTGTAAATGTAGAAGCTGAGTTTTTTGTATCAGGACCATCATGTTATCAAGAGGACTAAGAAAACCTTGTATCTATTAAAGTCCTCTCTAGATTCATCTATAGTCACAGTAGAGAGAAAAAAAACAGAGAAATGATAGGGACAATATCTAGAGTTTAGCAGTTTATCTAGAGATTACATGAGATTGTGAGCCTGACCTGTGGATGAGGGTCCCTCATTGTCACGATCCGGACTGGTAAGCGGGTAGTGGATCCTCTGGATCAGTGAGGCGATGACGCGGGCCGTACCGGGGGACCGGTTCTAAGAAGTTACCGGTTTTAACCAGAGCCCGCCGCAAGGCGGGATGGGCTTGCTGCGGCGGTAACTCCCAGGTTGTATCCCCCCATAGCGACTCGACCTCACTGACAGCTGAGATCGGCGCGGTACAGAAGGACTAGACAGAGGCGAGATCAGACGTAGCAAAAGGTCAGGGCAGGTGGCAATGGTTCGTAGTCAAGGGCAACAGCAGAAGGTCTGGAAACACAGAAACGTATTATGGCACACACAAAAACGCTTTCACTAGGCACAAGGCAACAAGATCTGGCAAGGACAGGAAGGGGAAGTGGGTTTTTATATGTTAGGCACTAAAGAAACAGATGGGAGGTGATAGCACTGATTTGGAAAAGATTGGGCCAGGCACTAATTAATGGTGCACTGGCCTTTTAAATCTGAGAGATCCGACGCACGCGCACCCTAGAGAGCTGGACTGCGCGCGCCGGGGCTGAGACAGAAGACGGGGCAGGTAATCAGAACGGGATGCGACCCACAAGCGTACTAGTGCCGCCATGCGAATCGCATCCCCGCCGGCAGCACTGTAGCAGCGCTCCCGGTCAGAGTGAGAGACCGGGGCGCTGCAGGAGAGCAGACGCCGTGAGCGCTCCGGGATGGATGCCGGACCCGGAGCACTCGGCGTTACACTCATGGACCGTGCCAGCCTTGTCTCTCCTCATTTGGACTTCTGGCGATCAGAGGTGGAATTACTAGTCATAGTCAACCACTGGAAAAGGAAGTAACAGTGCTCCGTGGTGTAATAAAAGAGGATATAAATTATATATAAGAGCTATATGAGCTGCTCACCTAATGTAGTTGTGTAGCCACATACACAACAATGGTGAGCGTATAATATAGGCCCTCCGGCTTCATACGATAGTAGAAAAGAGGTAGCTTTGAAGTGGACGCTGGCTCAGCATGGCGCTGGACACAGACAGCAGTCGGTAAGTAAAATCAAGGTGTTTAATTTTCCCAGAATGCAACGCGTTTTACTGCATAAGCAGCTTCATCAGGCATGAAAGGCAATGCCTGATAAAGCTGCTTACGCAGTGAAACGCGTTGCATTCTGGGAAAATTTAACACCTTGATTTTACTTACCGACTGCTGTCTGTGTCCAGCGCCATGCTGAGCCGGCGTCCACTTCGAAACTACCTCTTTTTCACTATAGTCAACCACTGACTACTCTACTGTGACTCAACTGTTTAGAGTTATTTCAGTGAATCCGATCCTGGAGGCTCTTAGACTCTCTATTTCGGGACTATCCTTTAGGTTTGCACATATTGTCCACTTACTCCTGTGGTCCTAAATTAATTCACTGGACTAGAAGCTTCTCATAAGTTCTGACACTTGTCCCAACAATCTCCAGTTCATGGCACGTTGTTTATTCCTGTCTTTCCCTCTATGGTAGGATTGGTAATTTTATGTCTAGCCATATTTATAGGCTAAGAAGCTTATTAGCTCCATGGTTGATGCTCTCTAATGTTACAGTATCATCCTGCTCTTTCGTTGATGTCATACTTAAAGGGGTACTCCGCTGCTCAGCATTTGGAACAAACTGTTCCGAACACTGGAGCTGGGAGCTCGTGACATCATAGGCCCGCCCCATCATGGCGTCACGCCTCACCCCGCCCCCTCAATGCAAGTCTATGGGAGGGGGCATGATGGCTGTAATGGTGAGGGGGCATGATGGCTGTCAGACTTGCATTGAGGGGGTAGGGCGTGACGTCATGATGGGTCTATGATGTCACAAGCTCCCAACGCCGACTCCAGCGTTCGGAACAGTTTGTTTCAAACGCTGAGCAGTGGAGTACCCCTTTAAATTCATAAACACATCACCTTCTTATAGCACCTTGGCCAGACTGAGTTCCGCCACTTTTATCTATTTTTTTTATATGGTTTTCTATGTAGCAATTCCTGAACATATGCAGATAATATAGAGATACTTCCAGCACCAGGATGCGGTATAAAAAGGGGTATATTTATTGATTCAAAGACAGGCTACAATACACGGATAACTCTGACGCGTTTCACGCTTTCGCGCTTAGTCATAGAGTGATTAAAAAATACAAGAGGACATACATT
This sequence comes from Hyla sarda, assembly GCF_029499605.1. NCBI lineage: Eukaryota > Metazoa > Chordata > Amphibia > Anura > Hylidae > Hyla > Hyla sarda. The sequence continues at coordinate 234,444,313 of NC_079196.1, forward strand.
TATACTAAAAAACTTTACCACCCATTGGTGATGTCACAGGTTGAAACAGGAAATCTGGACTGGATTCGGGGAATTAAATTGTCCCAAATCCCGTAACAGATTCACACTGGTACTGGCAAACAAAAGCATAAGGGAAAAAAAACACTTTTTTATCCAACAAGAATATGTAATGTATAGACCATGTTTACTAATATTGATATTGCATTCATATCATCCAAAAGGAGAGAACCACATGCAAAGTTAAACCAGAGAGCATGTGTAGTATAAGACTCTGATTCAAGTCCGGAATTTTTTCCTTATGCTTTTGTTTGCCAGTACCAGTGTGAATCTATTATGGGATTTGGGACAATTTTATTCCCCGAGTCCAGTCCAGATTTCCTGTTTCAACCTGTGACATCACCAATGGGTGGTAAAGTTTTTTAGTATAAATGTATGTCCTCTTGTATTTTTTAATCACTCTATGACTAAGCGCGAAAGCGTGAAACGCGTCAGGGTTATCCGTGTATTGTAGCCTGTCTTTGAATCAATAAATATACCCGTTTTTATACCGCATCCTGGTGCTGGAAGTATCTCTATATTCTGTGAGTGGAGCCGCCGGGGCTGGTGGATCCACGCACAGCTGCGGGAATACTGGGTGAGCGGTCAATCTCTTCCCCTTGTATACGCAGATAATACATCAAGTCCCAATACTAGAACAAACATAGTGACAAGGATGAGGTAAAACAGGATGTTACACACCTTATATAAATAGTTTTAGCCCAAATCTTTCAAATTGCGTTGATTCACTAATCATGACTCTTAATATGATAGAGATAATTACCTTTAAAGGGGTACTCCGCTGAAAAACATTTCATTTTTAAATCAACTGGTGCCAGAAAGTTAACCAGATTTGTAAATGACTTCTATTTAAAATCATAATCCTTCCAGTACTTATCAGCTGCTGAATACTACAAAGAAAGTTATTTTCTTTTTGAATTTCAGAAAAAAAAACAGTATTAGGATTCAGACCTCAGGGTATAGAGGGAACTGGAGATGTAGCTGGTTGTACAAAATGAATGATGCTTTATTGCGATAAAATATGGCTGCCTATTATCTGAGCAGGGCCCTTGCTACAGATATAGAACATACACTGTATAATACAATGTGGTAAAAACAAATACGGTAAAATAAAGCTGCATATAATTATGATATGATACATACGCAGATAATGCCACCTCGTTTTGTGCCAATGTAACGTCCAGTGTAATGCGCATATATAGGATTTCATAGTCTTGTTAAATCCGTAAGTTGGAATACAAAGTGTGAATCAAGTTGCTTGCATTGCAGCTATGGAACGAGTATTCGCTCGGCCTAATAGAAGGATATTACCTGCGAGTCGAATGAATACTGCGATGTGAAGATGATATTGCAGGGACTTGCCGTCTTCATGGAAGGTTGCGGTGAGATGTCGACTCCCTTAGCTGTTGTATGGTACAGATGTGCACCCGGCTCAGTAGGTGAGAAGATTCCGGCAGTACGGGTGATGTGCCCTCCTTAGCAGCGGCTTCCTCTTGTAGAGATTTGTATTTTGGGCGTGTATCACACCACAGTGGTCCCCAAACAGGGGGGACTGCAGCGCTTACGAAAGTCAAAGTAAAACCAATGTGGTTGAGTAGTGCGCTATGAAATAGATGGTGGTATACTGGCGAACAGGCGGCAATAGAGATACAGGTGAGGACAGACGCGTTTTGGGGATCCCCCTTCATTAATGGCTGAGATGCGTTTCGCGGGGGCGGTCCCCTATATCAATGGCCATTGATAAAGGGGGACCCCCCGAAACGCATCTGTCCTCACTTGTATCTTTATTGCCACCTGTTTGCCAGTATACCACCATCTATTTCATTTTCTGCAAGTGCAATACCCAACCACATTGGTTTTACTTTGACTTTCCCAAGTGCTGAAGTCCCCCTTGTCTGGGGACCACTGTGGTGTGATACTCGCCCAAAATACAAATCTTGAGGACACCGCTGCTAAGGAGGGCACATCACCCGTACTGCCGGAATCTTCTCACCTACTGAGCCGGAAAGGGAGACGACATCTCACTGCAACCTTCCATGGAGACGGCAAGTCCCCGCAATATCATCTTCACATGGCAGTATTCATCTGACTCGCAGGTAATATCCTTCTATTAGGCCGGGCGAATACTCGTTCCCTACCTGCAATGCTCACAACTTGATTCACACTTTGTATTACAACTTACAGATTTAACAAGACTATGAAATCCAATACTTACTTATATTCCCAGTTCCCTCTATACGTTGAGGTCTGAATCCTAATAGTGTTTTTATTCTTTGATTTTTGTACTACGTATAGTGTACCTCAGTACCTCGGTATAAGGCATACTGTGGTGCCGGGAGAGTAATAGGGTTTTGCGGTAATGGTGTAGGGTCTGGTGGTATTAACCCTTGAATGTTGTGACGCCAGGGTGATGTTTCCTCAATAGTAATGTTCCTACCGCCAACCGTCCCATAAACAGCAGGGAGAAATAACGGAATTTCCACAGCAGATTTTATGAAGTAAACTGAAGAAACTTTACTTGCAGATTTTATGCAACGGTATTAAACATAACAGTCTTTTCAACAGTGAACCGGGATACAGGTTCCTCACAGGTTTGCTGGGACTTGGAAGCAATGAGCTTTTGATGCTAGCCACTGTACTACTATTTTAGAATATTTGAGCTGATGGTAGTCACACAGGATTCAGTAGTTTGAGCTCAGAGCAACTCACGTTTCGTGGCTGCCGGTTCTTAGGCTTTGGGCCGAGCTGAATTGGATTGATGCTGATGAGATGATGAGATGTGCTTAGCTTTGTAGTAGGGCTGGACTAAGCTCATTGGTCAGCAAACCTGTAAGTTATGAACCCAGTGCACTCTGGGTACATCATATGACCTCTAAGGTCCTTAAGCATTTTATACATTACAACTGTGTATCACGTGACCACTAAGGTCCTATACATATATTTCCTATACATTAAATTATATATATATATATATATATACATTAAATAACACATTAATATGAGGCGACTAGGGGTAAGTCCTACAGGAGAGCCTTATGGACATGGAGAGACTCTAGCTGCGGGGACCTTAGACAAGGGACAGGACCAGGTCTTGTACCGGGACACCACAATACCATCAATTATAGAGTGAGCCATCCGAACTCTCAGCTTTTTCTTTTTGTATTTCCTTTCTGTCTGACCACAGTGCTCTCTGCTGACACCTCTGTCCATTTTAGGAACTGTCCAGAGTAGGAGCAAATCCCCATAGCAAACCTCTCCTGCTCTGGACAGTTCCTGACATGGACAGAGGTGTCACCAGAGAGCACTGTGGTCAGACAGAAAGGAAATTCAAAAAGAAAACAACTTTCTCTGTAGTATACAGCAGCTGATAAGTTCTGGAAGGATTAATATTTTTAAATAGAATTAATCCACAAACCTGTTTAACTTTTTATTGGCATCTGTTGATTTATTTTTTCCCCCCAAGTGGAGTACCCCTTTAATGTAACAAAAGGGGAATTTTGCTACAAAAATGACATGTGACGCTTATAACATATCAAGGTGCCGGCAATTTAAAAGTAGAAAATAGGAATTTGTAGCTGAACTGATGGAATCTGTAAAAAGATGATTAATGAAATGGAGTGTGACACTATTATAGTGCAGCCGAGACACATGAAACGTGTTGCGTTTGCTGTAGAATGGTTTTTCTCATGTCCTACTTTATATATCAACTGGCTCCAGAAAGTTAAACAGATTTGTAAATTACTTCTATAATTTTTTTTTAATCCTTTCAGTACTTATGAGCTTCTGAAGTTAAGGTTGTTCTTTTCTGTCTAAGTGCTCTCTGATGACAAGTGTCTCGGGAAACGCCCAGTTTAGAAGGGGTTTGCTATGGGGATTTGCTTCTAAACTGGGCGTTTCCCGAGACAAGTGTCATCAGAGGGCACTAAGACAGAAAACAACGAGCTTAACTTCAAAAGCTCATAAGTACTGAAAGGATTAAGATTTTTTAATAGAAGTAATTTACAAAAAAAAAAAAAAAGTTTTTTCCTGGATAACCCCTTTAAGTAAGTTGGGTATAATTTTGCCACAAGTCCCCGAAGTAGGGAACACACAAGAAATGAGAAGAAGAAGAAGAAGAAAGGCAACAGTTATTCACTTGTCCTGATTGTGATGCAAATCTTAGACAAATGTCCAAATCGGAATATATAGCTTAAAGGGGTACTCCAGCCCTAAGACATCTTACACCCTATCCAAAGGATAGAGAATAAGATGTCTGACCGAGGGGGTCCCGCCACTGGGGACCCCCGAATTCTTGCATTCGGCACCCATCTCTTTGAGCAGCACGCCGTGCACAAACTGCCGGGTGCCGATCACGGGGTCTGAGTATCGTGTGACGTCAAACCCTGCCCCCGCCATGCAAGTCTACGGGAGGGAGTGTAGACTTACATACCAGGGGCGGGGTGTGACTTTACACGGGGGCGGAGTTGTGATGTCACGATACATTGGATAGGGGATAAGATGTCTCAGGGCCGTAGTACCCCTTTAAGGAGTCTCACTAGTAGGCATCCTTGGCATTGTAGTATATAATGCTCAGTCTATCAACAAGTCAGACTGCGGTATAGACAAAAGCATTAATCACACTTCTATTACACTAGACAAATTGTTATGGTATATAGAAACTAACAGGACTGCTATATATCACTGCTTTAACATAATCAGTAGTGATGAGCGGCATAGGCCATATTCGAATTTGCGATATTTCGCGAATATATGGACGAATATTCATCATATATTCGCTAAATTTGCATATTCGCAATATTCGCGGTTTATTTTCGCATATGCGAAAAATTCGCGCATGCAGAAATTTACATATGCGAAAATTAGCATATGCGAAAATTAGGATATGCGAAATTTTCACATATGCGAAAATTCGCACGCCAGTCTCACACAGTAGTATTAGAGTCTTCTGTTCACCACACAAGCTGGAAGCAGAGAGGAATGATCACTGTGATGTCTACTGTGGAAAAAAAAATTTACAAAAAATAAAATAAAAATTAATATTCGTAATTACGAACTTATAGTGGTATATTGGCGAATATTCGCGAATTCGCTAATATGCGATATTCGCAAATAAAATTTGCATTGCGAATATTCGCGAGCAACACTAATAATCATGTCTGAATCTTACTGACCATTCTGTCACACATACATATTGTGAGTAAAATAACCTTTGGTATCAGACAAGATACAACCCGTGAATGGGGTCCTGGCTGGGGGTCCTTCCTACTGATTGGTTGAGGAATAGCTTTGCCGGGTAGTATATGTATTATACACTGCTCAAAATAATAAAGGGAACCCTGCGATAACACATCCTAGATCTGAATGAACTCATCGTATGAAATACTTTCCTCTTTACATAGCTGAATTCGCTGACAACAAAATCACACAAAAATTATCAATGGAAATCATCAACCCCTGGAGGTCTGGATATGGAGTCACACTCAAAATCACAGTGGAAAACCCCACTACAGGCTGATCCAACTTTATGTAATGTCCTTAATACAAGTCCCAATGAGGCTCAGTAGTGTGTGTGGCCTCCACGTGCCCGTATGACCTCCCCGCCTGGGCATGCTCCTGATGAGGTGGGGGATGGTCTCCTGAGGGATGTCCTCCCAGACCTGGACTAAAGCATCCGCCAACTCCTGGACAGTCTGTAGTGGATGGAGCGAGACGTCCCAGATGTGCTCAATCGGATTCAGGGGAACGGGCGGCCAGTCCATAGCATCAATGCCTTCCTCTTGTAGGAACTGCTGACACACTCCAGCCACATGAGGTCTAGCATTGTCTTGTATTAGGAGGAACCCAACCGCACCAGCATATGGTCTCACAAGGGGTCTGAGGATCTCATCTCGTTACCTAATGGCAGTCAGGCTACCTCTGGCAAGCACATGGAGGGCTGCGCGGCCCCCCAAAGAAATGCCACCCCACACCATTACTGACCCACCGCCGAACCGGTCATGCTGGAGGATGTTTCAGGCAGCAGAATGTTCTCCACGGCATCTCCAGACTCTGTCACATGTACTCAGTGTGAACCTGCTTTCATCTGTGAAGAGCACAGGGCGCCAGGGGTGAATTTGCCAATCTTGGTGTTCTCTGGCAAATACCAAACGCCCTGCACGGTGTTGGGCTGTAAGCACAACCCCCACCTGTGGACGTCGGGCCCTCATACCACCCTCATGGAGTCTGTTTCTGACCGTTTGAGTGGACACATGCACATTTGTGTCCTGCTGGAGGTCATTTTGCAGGGCTCTGGCAGTGCTCCTCCTGCTCCTCCTTGCGCAAAGGCAGAGGTAGCGGTCCTGCTGCTGGGTTGTTGCCCTCCTACGGCCTCCTCCACGTCTCCTGATGTACCAGCCTGTCTCCTGGTAGCGCCTCCATGCTTTGGACACTACGCTGACAGACACAGCAAACCTTCTTGCCACAGCTCGCATTGATGTGCCATCCTGGATGAGCTGCACTACCTGAGCCACTTGTGTGGGTCGTAGACTCCGTCTCATGCTACCACTAGAGTGAAAGCACCGCCAGCATTCAAAAGTGACGAAAACATCAGCTAGGAAGGAACTGAGAAGTGGTCTGTGGTCACCACCTGCAGAACCACTCATTTATTTGGGGTGTCTTGCCAATTGCCTATAATTTACACGTGTTGTCTGTTCCATGTGAAATTGATTGTCAATCAGTGTTCTTCCTGAGTGGACAGTGGGATCTCACACAAGTGTCAGTGACTTGGAGTTACATTGTGTTGTTTAAATGATCACTTAATTTTTTTGAGCAGTGTATAATCTGTTACTATGTGATTAGGAGAGCTATTAAATGAAAGGGCTTTAGTCCAAACATCGGCAACTATCTATTTACGTTCAATAGTTTTTTTTATCATCAGCTTTTAAGACAAAATACATAATACACATGAACAAAGAACACAGAATGCACAGTCGCAGCTGCACAAGAGTTTCTGGTCTTTGACAAAGAACATGTTTCAGATTTTAAAGTCTAGGTGAAACATTAAAGGGAACCAATAATCAGATTTTACCCTATATAACGCTTGGTAAAGCGTTATATAGGGTAAAATCTTTATTTTCACCATTCCCGGGGGACGCTCCTGCCCCCAGGAATGGTGAAGATATGAAGTTATAAACTAGTCACTGCCGCCGCCGTAAGTAGTCACCTGGGCGGGGAGCTCTTCTCATCTACTCCCGTTCTTCGGCCGGGAGCGACGCCCCCTCCGCTTGATTGATGGGCCGTGTCATTGTTCCGCTCACTGAACAGACGGAGCAGAGTGATGACGCTGCCCATCAATCAAGCGGAGGGGGCGTCACTGCCGGCCGAAGAACGGGAGTAGATGAGAAGAGCTCCCCGCCCAGGTGACTACTTACGGCGGCGGTGGTGACTAGTTTATAACTTCATATCTTCACCATCCCTGGGGGCAGGAGCATCCCCCGGGGATGGTGAGGACAACAATTTTACCCTATATAACGCTTTACCAAGCATTATATAGGGTAAAATCTGATGATTGGTTCCCTTTAAGTAAGGCACATGGAGTCTATGGCGGAGGTGGAGGGTGTTGGGAGACATGGAGATGAAGGAAATAACAGGGGATACCAACATGGCGTCCAACCAGGATTATTAAATATCAGAATGACAATGTCACTAAACATGCAGTAATAACCGATAACAGAATATATATATATATATATATATATATATATATATATATATATAGTCAGTATGATCTGAGGAAGGCGTAGTATAACAGGAAGATTACATTGTGTCTCATCCTGTAAATGAATTGAGGCTAAAACAAAGGAAAGCGCTCCACAGTGTGATAACGTAGATAAATAAGAGAAATGAACACAAATTCAACCGCTCACCCTAGGTGGTTGTACTGAACCAGGTACAATGATGGTATAGCGTGGTGGAGATAAATGAATCTCAGCCCGCTTCATCAGGCCATGACATCACAAGCCTTCGGCGCTGCACCCAGCGCACTAAACGACAGGACCCCAGCAGCGGGACACCCGCGATCAGACATCTTATCCCCTATCCTTTGGATAGGGGATAAGATGTCTAGGGGCGGAGTTTCCCTTTAAATGTTTTATGCTATCATGAGGTCACTCCTGTCAGCAGAGACACTCGAAGCCAGCAACATGTCACTCTGTTGTTTTTCACTAATGTTGTGGACATCGGCTTCGAGTAAAACTATATCTTCACAATTTGCATTCTGAGAGACTGAGAAGACTTGTTATTAACCCCTTTATAGGAGAGGACCTTTCTATATACAGTAGAAAAAGGAAAATTTTGACCATTATTGACCAACATTAGGTCCTCCACCAATAGGACATGGATCCCGGTTTTGCATAAAGTCAAACTTGGACTAAGAAAGCCAGGCACATCGAGAATGAACATTTACTGGTAGCAAAGTGCAGGTCCTCCATGCAGAAAACGGAAAGTGGACTTTCCTAGTCAAATATTCTAAGCTGATCATTGGGGTCTTTAAGTCAACCAAACCCTCCGGGGCAGACAAAGCATGAAACATTTTGAGCCATCCCCATCTTCACCTCATCACAGACAAATTGGAAGACGTTTTCTTGACATTTTTAGCTTTTACGCAGAATCCAAGCTCCTAAAATGGATCCCTTTAATTACACAATTTTTCTGATCATATTACTTCTTGTAGCCGCTACGGGGTTACTCTGCAGCTTCTTTATGATAGTTGTTACGCCGAGCGCTCCGGGTCCCCGCTCCTCCCCGGAGCGCTCGCTTCTCTCTCGCTACCGCAGCGCTCCGGGCAGCTCCACTGACCCGGTGCGCTGCGATACCGTCTCTAGCCGGGATGCGATTCGCGATGCGGGTAGCGCCCGCTCGCGATGCGCATCCCGGCTCCCGTACCTGACTCGCTCTCCGTCTGTCCTGTCCCGGCGCGCGCGGCCCCGCTCCCTAGGGCGCGCGCGCGCCGGGTCTCTGCGATTTAAAGGGCCACTGCGCCGCTGATTGGCGCAGTGGTTCCAATTAGTGTGTTCACCTGTGCACTCCCTATTTATACCTCACTTCCCCTTCACTCCCTCGCCGGATCTTGTTGCCATTGTGCCAGTGAAAGCGTTTCCTTGTGTGTTCCTAGCCTGTGTTCCAGACCTCCTGCCGTTGCCCCTGACTACGATTCTTGCTGCATGCCCCGACCTTCTGCTACGTCCGACCTTGCTTCTGTCTACTCCCTTGTACCGCGCCTATCTTCAGCAGTCAGAGAGGTTGAGCCGTTGCTAGTGGATACGACCTGGTCACTACCGCCGCAGCAAGACCATCCCGCTTTGCGGCGGGCTCTGGTGAATACCAGTAGTGACTTAGAACCGATCCACTAGCACGGTCCACGCCAATCCCTCTCTGGCACAGAGGATCCACTACCTGCCAGCCGGCATCGTGACAGTAGATCCGGCCATGGATCCCGCTGAAGTTCCTCTGCCAGTTGTCGCCGACCTCACCACGGTGGTCGCCCAGCAGTCACAACAGATAGCGCAACAAGGCCAACAGCTGTCTCAACTGACCGTGATGCTACAGCAGCTACTACCACAGCTTCAGCAATCATCTCCTCCGCCAGCTCCTGCACCTCCTCCGCAGCGAGTGGCTGCTTCTGGTCTACGACTATCCTTGCCGGATAAATTTGATGGGGACTCTAAATTCTGCCGTGGCTTTCTTTCCCAATGTTCCCTGCACTTGGAGATGATGTCGGACCAGTTCCCTACTGAAAGGTCTAAGGTGGCTTTCGTAGTCAGCCTTCTGTCTGGAAAAGCTCTGTCATGGGCCACACCGCTCTGGGACCGCAATGACCCCGTCACTGCCTCTATACACTCCTTCTTCTCAGAAATTCGAAGTGTCTTTGAGGAACCTGCCCGAGCCTCTTCTGCTGAGACTGCCCTGTTGAACCTGGTCCAGGGTAATTCTTCCGTTGGCGAGTACGCCGTACAATTCCGTACTCTTGCTTCAGAATTATCCTGGAATAATGAGGCCCTCTGCGCGACCTTTAAAAAAGGCCTATCCAGCAACATTAAAGATGTTCTGGCCGCACGAGAAATCCCTGCTAACCTACATGAACTCATCCATCTTGCCACTCGCATTGACATGCGTTTTTCCGAAAGGCGTCAGGAGCTCCGCCAGGATATGGACTTTGTTCGCACAAGACGTTTTTTCTCCCCGGCTCCTCTCTCCTCTGGTCCCCTGCAATCCGTTTCTGTGCCTCCCGCCGTGGAGGCTATGCAGGTCGACCGGTCTCGCCTGACACCTCAAGAGAGGACACGACGCCGCATGGAGAATCTCTGTCTGTACTGTGCCAGTACCGAACACTTCCTGAAGGTTTGTCCTATCCGTCCTCCCCGCCTGGAAAGACGTACGCTGACTCCGCACAAAGGTGAGACAGTCCTTGATGTCTACTCTGCTTCTCCACGTCTTACTGTGCCTGTGCGGATATCTGCCTCTGCCTTCTCCTTCTCTACTATGGCCTTCTTGGATTCCGGATCTGCAGGAAATTTTATTTTGGCCTCTCTCGTCAACAGGTTCAACATCCCAGTGACCAGTCTCGCCAGACCCCTCTACATCAATTGTGTAAACAATGAAAGATTGGATTGTACCATACGTTTCCGCACGGAGCCCCTTCTAATGTGCATCGGACCTCATCACGAGAAGATTGAATTTTTGGTCCTCCCCAATTGCACTTCCAAAATCCTCCTTGGACTACCCTGGCTTCAACTCCATTCCCCAACCCTGGATTGGTCCACTGGGGAGATCAAGAGTTGGGGGCCCTCTTGTTTCAAGGACTGCCTAAAACCGGTTCCCAGTACCCCTTGCCGTGACTCTGTGGTTCCCCCTGTAACCGGTCTCCCTAAGGCCTATATGGACTTTGCGGATGTTTTTTGCAAAAAACAAGCTGAGACTCTACCTCCTCACAGGCCTTATGATTGTCCTATTGACCTCCTCCCGGGCACTACTCCACCCCGGGGCAGAATCTATCCTCTGTCCGCCCCAGAGACTCTTGCTATGTCGGAGTACATCCAGGAAAATTTAAAAAAAGGCTTTATCCGTAAATCCTTCTCTCCTGCCGGAGCCGGATTTTTCTTTGTGTCCAAAAAAGATGGCTCTCTACGCCCTTGCATTGACTACCGCGGTCTTAATAAAATCACGATAAAGAACCGCTACCCTCTACCCCTCATCTCTGAACTCTTTGATCGCCTCCAAGGTGCCCACATCTTTACCAAACTGGACTTAAGAGGTGCTTATAATCTCATCCGCATCAGAGAGGGGGATGAATGGAAAACGGCATTTAACACTAGAGATGGACACTTTGAGTATCTGGTCATGCCCTTTGGCCTGTGCAACGCCCCTGCCGTCTTCCAAGACTTTGTTAATGAAATTTTTCGTGATCTCTTATACTCCTGTGTTGTTGTATATCTGGACGATATCCTGATTTTTTCTGCCAATCTAGAAGAACACCGCCAGCATGTCCGTATGGTTCTTCAGAGACTTCGTGACAATCAACTTTATGCCAAGATAGAGAAATGTCTGTTTGAATGCCAATCTCTTCCTTTCCTAGGATACTTGGTCTCTGGCCAGGGACTACAAATGGATCCAGACAAACTCTCTGCCGTCTTAGATTGGCCACGCCCCTCCGGACTCCGTGCTATCCAACGTTTTTTGGGGTTCGCCAATTATTACAGGCAATTTATTCCACATTTTTCTACCGTCGTGGCCCCTATCGTGGCTTTAACCAAAAAAAATGCCAATCCCAAGTCTTGGCCTCCTCAAGCGGAAGACGCCTTTAAACGGCTCAAGTCTGCCTTTTCTTCGGCTCCCGTGCTCTCCAGACCTGACCCATCTAAACCCTTCCTATTGGAGGTTGATGCCTCCTCTGTAGGAGCTGGAGCGGTCCTTCTACAAAAAAATTCTTCCGGGCATGCTGTTACTTGTGGTTTTTTTTCTAGGACCTTCTCTCCGGCGGAGAGGAACTACTCCATCGGGGATCGAGAGCTTCTAGCCATTAAATTAGCACTTGAGGAATGGAGGCATCTGCTGGAGGGATCAAGATTTCCTGTTATTATTTACACCGATCACAAGAACCTCTCCTATCTCCAGTCTGCCCAACGGCTGAATCCTCGCCAGGCCAGGTGGTCTCTGTTCTTTGCCCGATTTAATTTTGAAATTCACTTTCGGCCTGCCGATAAGAACATTAGGGCCGATGCTCTCTCTCGTTCCTCGGATGCCTCGGAAGTCGAACTCTCTCCGCAACACATCATTCCTCCTGACTGCCTGATCTCCACTTCTCCAGCCTCCATCAGGCAAACTCCTCCAGGAAAGACCTTCGTCTCTCCACGCCAACGCCTCGGAATCCTCAAATGGGGTCACTCCTCCCATCTCGCAGGTCATACAGGCATCAAGAAATCTGTGCAACTCATCTCTCGCTTCTATTGGTGGCCGACTCTGGAGACGGATGTCGTGGACTTTGTGCGAGCCTGCACTGTCTGTGCTCGGGATAAGACTCCTCGCCAGAAGCCCGCTGGTTTTCTTCATCCTCTGCCTGTCCCCGAACAGCCTTGGTCTCTGATTGGTATGGATTTTATTACAGACCTACCCCCATCCCGTGGCAACACTGTTGTTTGGGTGGTCGTTGATCGATTCTCCAAGATGGCACATTTCATCCCTCTTCCTGGTCTTCCTTCAGCGCCTCAGTTGGCTAAACAATTTTTTGTACACATTTTTCGTCTTCACGGGTTGCCCACACAAATAGTCTCGGATAGAGGTGTCCAATTCGTGTCAAAATTCTGGAGGGCTCTCTGTAAACAACTCAAGATTAAATTAAACTTTTCTTCTGCATATCATCCTCAATCCAATGGACAAGTAGAAAGAATTAACCAGGTCTTGGGTGATTGTTTACGACATTTTGTTTCCTCCCGCCAGGATGATTGGGCAGATCTTCTACCATGGGCCGAATTCTCGTATAACTTTAGAGTCTCTGAATCTTCCTCCAAATCCCCATTTTTCGTGGTGTACGGCCGTCACCCTCTTCCCCCCCTCCCTACTCCCTTGCCCTCTGGTTTGCCTGCGGTAGATGAAGTGACTCGTGATCTTTCCACCATATGGAAAGAGACCCAAGTTTCTCTTTTACAGGCTTCATCTCGCATGAAAAAGTTTGCCGATAAGAAAAGAAGAGCTCCCCCCATTTTTGCTCCCGGAGACAAGGTATGGCTCTCCGCTAAATATGTCCGCTTTCGTGTCCCCAGTTACAAACTGGGTCCACGCTATCTTGGTCCCTTCAAAGTCTTGTGCCAAATTAATCCTGTCTCTTACAAACTTCTTCTTCCTCCTTCTCTCCGTATTCCCAATGCCTTTCATGTCTCTCTTCTTAAACCACTCATCATCAACCGTTTCTCTCCCAAATTAGTTTCTCCCACTCCTGTCTCCGGTTCTTCTGACGTCTTCTCAGTGAAAGAGATACTGGCCTCCAAGACAGTCAGAGGAAAAAAGTTCTTTTTGGTGGATTGGGAGGGCTGTGGACCTGAAGAGAGATCCTGGGAACCTGAGGACAACATCCTAGACAAAAGTCTGCTCCTCAGGTTCTCAGGCTCTAAGAAGAGGGGGAGACCCAAGGGGGGGGGGTACTGTTACGCCGAGCGCTCCGGGTCCCCGCTCCTCCCCGGAGCGCTCGCTTCTCTCTCGCTACCGCAGCGCTCCGGGCAGCTCCACTGACCCGGTGCGCTGCGATACCGTCTCCAGCCGGGATGCGATTCGCGATGCGGGTAGCGCCCGCTCGCGATGCGCATCCCGGCTCCCGTACCTGACTCGCTCTCCGTCTGTCCTGTCCCGGCGCGCGCGGCCCCGCTCCCTAGGGCGCGCGCGCGCCGGGTCTCTGCGATTTAAAGGGCCACTGCGCCGCTGATTGGCGCAGTGGTTCCAATTAGTGTGTTCACCTGTGCACTCCCTATTTATACCTCACTTCCCCTTCACTCCCTCGCCGGATCTTGTTGCCATTGTGCCAGTGAAAGCGTTTCCTTGTGTGTTCCTAGCCTGTGTTCCAGACCTCCTGCCGTTGCCCCTGACTACGATTCTTGCTGCCTGCCCCGACCTTCTGCTACGTCCGACCTTGCTTCTGTCTACTCCCTTGTACCGCGCCTATCTTCAGCAGTCAGAGAGGTTGAGCCGTTGCTAGTGGATACGACCTGGTCACTACCGCCGCAGCAAGACCATCCCGCTTTGCGGCGGGCTCTGGTGAATACCAGTAGTGACTTAGAACCGATCCACTAGCACGGTCCACGCCAATCCCTCTCTGGCACAGAGGATCCACTACCTGCCAGCCGGCATCGTGACAATAGTTTTCCTTTCTGTTAAGGGATTTCCAAGAAAAAATATGATGATTTTCATCAAAATCCTGGTCTTTCTCCTTGTGTCCAACATATTCTACATCTCCACCTTATCTATGAACTTTATTATTGGTTTACTGAGGCCCGATCTGTATAGAAAGACTTATGTGCCTGAAAGCATGTGCTTTCTGAGCTTCTACAGCATCACACCCAGTTTGTGGCTCAGTTCCAGCCTTTGTGTCTTCTACTTCATGAAGTTCGTCCCTTCCCATCCCGGAGTCCTCACAACACTGAAGAGAAGGATTGATGTGGCTGTCTGGTGGTTGATAATAACATCAGAAGTTGTGTCACATGGTGGAGGTTTCCTATCAACGCGTCTTCCCTATTTGCAAACAAACCAAAGGAATTCATTGATGACTATTTCTAAACTGATGGACGAGACCACCGATGAGACTGTGGAGTTCCTGGACATGGTCCTGATTCTCAAGTCTCTGCCGTTTCTGGTCATCGTGGTGACAACCATTGGCAGCGCTGGGTTCCTCAAACATTACAACCATCAGATTCAGAAGAACATGACGATGACTTCAGGAAACTCCCGTGTGAGAGATTGCCAAGTGGTCATCCAGACCATGATAGGGCTCCTGGTTACCTACTCCTCCATCTTGCTTTGATGCTCAATGTGTTTTCATTTTTATCATTGGGTTACTGCACATGTATAATTTTACTTTTCTCATTTTCCACCATCCTGCCCTCATATATCACTTATAGTAACCCTGGACTGAAGGAGGCCTTTAAACAGATGTTTACTTGCTAAATGTTCCATCAATGGCTCAGGCCAGGAAAATGTTTTAAATATTACTATAAGGGATGTAGAAAATAAAGTTGTCCTGTTCTGTCACTTCTGGTCCTCACATATTATAGGTGTGTGCGCAGACCTTTGTTTCAGATTCTAACTAAGTGGCCGATAGCTATCTCTATAGGATAAAGATATATAATAGTAATACACTTCCTCGCCTGCTCTTTCTGTATACTGCTGCTATCTTTATTGGATCAGGATAGTAAAAGTTATACACCTCCCCTCCAGATCTTCTCTACACTCCTAGAAGTTACCTGAGGGGGGACGACTTCTTGAATGCATTCCTATATGTGATACATCTGTATGGTAACTATACAATGGCTTCCTATCACAAACCCTTCTATCCCTCTTTCCTGTATACAGAAGTTATATCTCACATGTATCTTGTAAAGTACAAATTGTTCATTTTGAAAAGTGGATGAAATTATTTCAATTAGGATGGTGAACAGATATTTTCTTTCTCTAAATTTCAGGTTGAGATTGTAAAGTTCTAGCATATGGCTCACTTCTCCTTCTTCTGCAGAGAACAGGGTCTGTTCTATCCATATTGTTACGCCGAGCGCTCCGGGTCCCCGCTCCTCCCCGGAGCGCTCGCCACATCCTCGCTACTGCAGCGCCCCGGTCAGATCCACTGACCGGGTGCGCTGCGATACCGCCTCCAGCCGGGATGCGATTCGCGATGCGGGTGGCGCCCGCTCGCGATGCGCACCCCGGCTCCCGTACCTGACTCGCTCTCCGTCGGTCCTGTCCCGGCGCGCGCGGCCCCGCTCCCTAGGGCGCGCGCGCGCCGGGTCTCTGCGATTTAAAGGGCCACTGCGCCGCTGATTGGCGCAGTTGGTCTAATTAGTGTGTTCACCTGTGCACTCCTTATGTATACCTCACTTCCCCTGCACTCCCTCGCCGGATCTTGTTGCCATCGTGCCAGTGAAAGCGTTCCCTTGTGTGTTCCTAGCCTGTGTTCCAGACCTCCTGCCATTGCCCCTGACTACGATCCTTACTGCCTGCCTCGACCTTCTGCTACGTCCGACCTTGCTCTTGTCTACTCCCTTGTACCGCGCCTATCTTCAGCAGTCAGAGAGGTTGAGCCGTTGCTAGTGGATACGACCTGGTTACTACCGCCGCTGCAAGACCATCCCGCTTTGCGGCGGGCTCTGGTGAAAACCAGTAGTAACTTAGAACCGGTCCACTAGCACGGTCCACGCCAATCCCTCTCTGGCACAGAGGATCCACCTCCTGCCAGCCGAATCGTGACAGTAGATCCGGCCATGGATCCCGCTGAAGTTCCACTGCCAGTTGTCGCCGACCTCACCACGGTGGTCGCCCAGCAGTCGCAACAGATAGCGCAACAAGGCCACCAGCTGTCTCAACTGACCGTGATGCTACAGCAGCTACTACCACAGCTTCAGCAATCATCTCCTCCGCCAGCTCCTGCACCTCCTCCGCAGCGAGTGGCCGCTTCCGGCCTACGACTTTCCTTGCCGGATAAATTTGATGGGGACTCTAAGTTTTGCCGTGGCTTTCTTTCACAATGTTCCCTGCACTTGGAGATGATGTCGGACCAGTTTCCTACTGAAAGGTCTAAGGTGGCTTTCGTAGTCAGCCTTCTGTCTGGGAAAGCTCTGTCATGGGCCACACCGCTCTGGGACCGCAATGACCCCGTCACTGCCTCTGTACACTCCTTCTTCTCGGAAATTCGAAGTGTCTTTGAGGAACCTGCCCGAGCCTCTTCTGCTGAGACTGCCCTGCTGAACCTGGTCCAGGGTAATTCTTCCGTTGGCGAGTACGCCATCCAATTCCGTACTCTTGCTTCCGAATTATCCTGGAATAATGAGGCCCTCTGCGCGACCTTTAAAAAAGGCCTATCCAGCAACATTAAAGATGTTCTGGCCGCACGAGAAATTCCTGCTAACCTACATGAACTCATTCATCTTGCCACTCGCATTGACATGCGTTTTTTCGAAAGGCGTCAGGAGCTCCGCCAGGATATGGACTTTGTTCGCACAAGGCGTTTTTTCTCCCCGGCTCCTCTCTCCTCTGGTCCTCTGCAATCCGTTCCTGTGCCTCCCGCCGTGGAGGCTATGCAAGTTGACCGGTCTCGCTTGACACCTCAAGAGAGGACACGACGCCGCATGGAGAATCTTTGCCTGTACTGTGCCGGTACCGAACACTTCCTGAAGGATTGTCCTATCCGTCCTCCCCGCCTGGAAAGACGTACGCTGACTCCGCACAAAGGTGACACAGTTCTTGATGTCAACTCTGCTTCTCCACGCCTTACTGTGCCTGTGCGGATATCTGCCTCTACCTTCTCCTTCTCTACTAAGGCCTTCTTGGATTCCGGATCTGCAGGAAATTTTATTTTGGCCTCTCTCATCAACAGGTTCAACATCCCTGTGACCAGTCTCGCCAGACCCCTCTACATCAATTGTGTTAACAATGAAAGATTGGACTGTGCCGTGCGTTACCGCACGGAACCCCTCCTAATGTGCATCGGACCTCATCACGAAAAAATTGAGTTTTTGGTCCTCTCCAATTGCACTTCCGAAATTCTCCTTGGACTACCGTGGCTTCAACGCCATTCCCCAACCCTTGATTGGTCCACAGGAGAGATCAAGAGCTGGGGTACTTCTTGTTTCAAGGACTGTCTTAAACCGGTTCCCAGTACTCCCTGCCGTGACCCTGTGGTTCCTCCTGTAACCGGTCTCCCTAAGCCCTATATGGACTATGCTGACGTATTTTGCAAAAAGCAAGCTGAGACTTTACCCCCTCACAGGCCTTTTGACTGTCCTATTGACCTCCTCCCGGGCACTACTCCACCCCGGGGCAGAATTTACCCTCTGTCCGCCCCAGAGACTCTTGCCATGTCTGAATACATCCAGGAAAATTTAAAAAAGGGGTTTATCCGCAAATCCTCCTCTCCTGCTGGAGCTGGATTTTTCTTTGTGTCCAAAAAAGATGGCTCCCTACGTCCTTGCATTGATTACCGCGGACTTAATAAAATCACGGTAAAGAACCGCTACCCCCTACCTCTTATCTCTGAACTCTTTGATCGCCTTCAAGGTGCCCACATCTTTACCAAACTGGACTTAAGAGGTGCATATAATCTCATCTGCATCAGGGAGGGGGACGAATGGAAAACTGCATTTAACACCAGAGATGGACACTTTGAGTATCTGGTCATGCCCTTTGGCCTGTGCAACGCCCCTGCCGTCTTCCAAGACTTTGTTAATGAAATTTTTCGTGATCTCTTATATTCCTGTGTTGTTGTGTATCTGGACGATATTCAGATTTTTTCTGCCAACTTAGAAGAACATCGCCAGCATGTCCGCATGGTTCTTCAGAGACTTCGAGACAATCAACTTTATGCCAAAATGGAGAAATGTCTGTTTGAATGTCAATCTCTTCCTTTCCTAGGATACTTGGTCTCTGGCCAGGGACTACAAATGGACCCAGATAAACTCTCTGCCGTCTTAGATTGGCCACGCCCCTCCGGACTCCGTGCTATCCAACGTTTTTTGGGGTTCGCCAATTATTACAGACAATTTATTCCACATTTTTCCACTATTGTGGCTCCTATCGTGGCTTTAACCAAGAAGAATGCCAATCCTAAGTCCTGGTCTCCTCAAGCGGAAGACGCATTTAAACGGCTCAAGTCTGCCTTTTCTTCTGCTCCCGTGCTCTCCAGACCTGACCCATCTAAACCCTTCCTATTGGAGGTTGATGCCTCCTCAGTGGGAGCTGGAGCGGTCCTTCTACAAAAAAATTCTTCCGGGCATGCTGTTACTTGTGGTTTTTTTTCTAGGACCTTCTCTCCGGCGGAGAGGAACTACTCCATCGGGGATCGAGAACTACTGGCCATTAAATTGGCACTTGAGGAATGGAGGCATCTGCTGGAGGGATCAAAATTTCCAGTTATCATTTTCACCGATCACAAGAATCTCTCCTATCTCCAGTCTGCCCAACGACTGAATCCTCGCCAGACCAGGTGGTCGTTGTTCTTTGCCCGTTTTAACTTTGAAATTCATTTTCGCCCTGCCGACAAGAACATTAGGGCCGATGCTCTCTCTCGTTCCTCGGATGCCTCGGAAGTAGAGGTCTCTCCGCAACACATCATTCCTCCTGACTGTCTGATCTCCTCTTCTCCAGCCTCCGTCAGGCAAACTCCTCCAGGGAAGACCTTTGTTTCTCCACGCCAGCGTCTCGGGATTCTCAAATGGGGTCACTCCTCCCACCTTGCAGGCCATGCGGGCATCAAAAAGTCCTTGCAACTCATCTCTCGTTTCTATTGGTGGCCAACTCTGGAAACAGATGTTGTTGATTTTGTGCGGGCCTGTACTGTCTGCCCGGGATAAGACTCCTCGCCAGAAGCCTGCTGGTCTCCTTCACCCTCTGCCTGTCCCCGAACAGCCTTGGTCTCTGATTGGTATGGACTTTATTACAGACCTACCCCCATCCCGTGGCAACACTGTTGTTTGGGTGGTCGTTGATCGATTTTCCAAGATGGCACATTTTATTCCTCTTCCTGGTCTTCCTTCAGCGCCTCAGTTGGCAAAACAATTTTTTGTACACATTTTTCGTCTTCACGGTTTGCCCACGCAGATTGTCTCGGATAGAGGTGTCCAATTCGTGTCAAAATTCTGGAGGGCTCTCTGTAAACAACTCAAGATTAAATTAAACTTCTCTTCTGCTTATCATCCTCAATCCAATGGGCAAGTAGAAAGAATTAACCAGGTCCTGGGTGACTATTTACGGCATTTTGTTTCCTCCCGCCAGGATGACTGGGCAGATCTTCTACCTTGGGCCGAATTCTCGTACAACTTTAGAGTCTCTGAATCTTCTGCTAAATCCCCATTTTTCGTGGTGTACGGCCGTCACCCTCTTCCCCCCCTCCCTATTCCCTTGTCCTCTGGTTTGCCCGCTGTAGATGAAGTGACTCGTGATCTTTCCACCATATGGAAAGAGACCCAAAATTCTCTTTTACAGGCTTCATCTCGCATGAAAAAGTTTGCCGATAAGAAAAGAAGAGCTCCCCCCATTTTTGCTCCCGGAGACAAGGTATGGCTCTCCGCTAAATATGTCCGCTTTCGTGTCCCCAGTTACAAACTGGGACCACGCTATCTTGGTCCTTTCAAAGTCTTGTGCCAAATTAATCCTGTCTCTTACAAACTTCTTCTTCCTCCTTCTCTTCGTATTCCCAATGCCTTTCATGTCTCTCTCCTTAAACCACTCATCATCAACCGTTTCTCTCCCAAAATTGTTTCTCCCACTCCTGTTTCCGGTTCTTCTGACATCTTCTCAGTTAAGGAGATACTGGCCTCCAAGACGGTCAGAGGGAAAAAAAATTTTTTAGTCGATTGGGAGGGCTGTGGTCCTGAAGAGAGATCCTGGGAACCTGAGGACAACATCCTAGACAAAAGTCTGGTCCTCAGGTTCTCAGGCCCCAAGAAGAGGGGGAGACCCAAGGGGGGGGGGTACTGTTACGCCGAGCGCTCCGGGTCCCCGCTCCTCCCCGGAGCGCTCGCCACATCCTCGCTACTGCAGCGCCCCGGTCAGATCCACTGACCGGGTGCGCTGCGATACCGCCTCCAGCCGGGATGCGATTCGCGATGCGGGTGGCGCCCGCTCGCGATGCGCACCCCGGCTCCCGTACCTGACTCGCTCTCCGTCGGTCCTGTCCCGGCGAGCGAGGCCCCGCTCCCTAGGGCGCGCGCGCGCCGGGTCTCTGCGATTTAAAGGGCCACTGCGCCGCTGATTGGCGCAGTTGGTCTAATTAGTGTGTTCACCTGTGCACTCCCTATGTATACCTCACTTCCCCTGCACTCCCTCGCCGGATCTTGTTGCCATCGTGCCAGTGAAAGCGTTCCCTTGTGTGTTCCTAGCCTGTGTTCCAGACCTCCTGCTGTTGCCCCTGACTACGATCCTTGCTGCCTGCCCCGACCTTCTGCTACGTCCGACCTTGCTCTTGTCTACTCCCTTGTACCGCGCCTATCTTCAGCAGTCAGAGAGGTTGAGCCGTTGCTAGTGGATACGACCTGGTTACTACCGCCGCTGCAAGACCATCCCGCTTTGCGGCAGGCTCTGGTGAAAACCAGTAGTAACTTAGAACCGGTCCACTAGCACGGTCCACGCCAATCCCTCTCTGGCACAGAGAATCCACCTCCTGACAGCCGAATCGTGACACACATCAGTGCATACACTTGATGCATACAGAATAGTCTATGATAAATCCTTCACCATCAAATTGATATCAATAATATCCCCACAAGAAAACTGATTTCTAGTATTGCTCCAAATTTAGTGAGCACTATAGATAATATATCTTCTCCTTTACCTATCAGATTTGTGAGGTTAGTTAGATCTGGGCGGAGTGTTTAAACATGTCACTTCTATTTTAATTATCTAGAAAAAAGGTTTTTGCGCAATCTTTGTACCATTTGGTGTAATGTTCTCTTTTTGAGTAATACCATGTATGTGATACCTACTGACCTTTGTAACTGATGTTATACCGTTTACTAATGTCTGTGACTTCTGTAGTTCTACTGTATGTAATGTTCTAACATAAGCTGAAAATGCTTAACTTATATTCTATATATGTTTATATCTGATTGACGATTCACACACACACACACATAATTGTGTTTATATACTCATTTAAGGAAGTCTCGTACAAAGAAAGAAGTAACAAGGCACTGCAAGTGTAGATTCAACTTAATAAATCACTTAAAAAGCTACATATGGTAATAGTAGCGGTCACTACACAGGTCAGCGTGGTGCTCAATGTCAATAATACCACAATGGACCACTAAGGAAACTAACTCTTTTCATAAGAACCGCACCAAAGAAAAAACGCAGAAGTGATTTTTAACGAGTCAGATAGCAGCGTATCGGACAATATTCCTGACTTATCAGCACTCACTCCCCCATTACCAACTAATACACCAACAGTCCCTATAGGAGACGTGTAAGACGTGGACGGGGCAGGTCCAAGCCGTTTAAGACCCAAATACCCCAGGAAACGGAAGAGTGTCACCTGGCAGAGGACTTAAAATACATAGTGTGGTTAATTTAACAGATGTTTTTCTTTCACAGGCGTGTTTATCTGTTTTGTCGTGAGGGTAAAATTTTTGGTATAAATTAAGATTTTGTATTTGATCAGTTTGAGATTGATTTACACAAAGCATTACGCAAGATTACTTTACATAAATTATTTGTCAATATCAATAGTAACAAAGATCACATTGTACTTGAAGGTGAAGTCCCGTGCAGTGTAAGCTCTTTGGGCTTTCGTCCTGTATGGGGGTTCACTTCACAGCAAAACGCCTGACTGCAAATCACTGAGAGAGACTTTGTTCCTCCAATTGATATTGATCATAAACATTTTACTGGAGAGAATCCCTCTAAATTTAACCCTCCCATAATTTCGGGAGGTGCTATTGATCTTTTCCAGTGTGCCATAATTCACAATGTAAGATCTTTAATTTATCCAAAAATCCATCTTAACATATCTAATACAGAACAAAAAGCATTAAACTGGCTTGTCATCATAAAGAATTGATAGTGCTCAAATCTGACGTGATAGTGCTCAAATCAAATCTGAGGTGGGGCTGTAGTCGTATGGACTCAACATGAATATGATGCAGAAGTTAATAAACACCTTTCTAATAACCAAGTTTATGAAAAAATAAAAAGACAACCCCACTGCAAAAATTATGAATTTACTTTGCTCCCTTTTATCAAGTTGAGAAAAAACTTAAAATGAAAAAACTGCCTCCAGACCTGTTCCTACAGCACCGGTATATTCTACCTAAAATTCATAAATCTTTATCTACCCCTCCAGGGCGCCCTGGCAGAAATCGGTTCTGTCACAGAATATCTGTCCAGCTACGTTGAGTGGCTCGTGTCTCCTTTGTTATCCGGTATTCCTTCTTTTTTGAAAAACACTGAAGAATTAATTTCCACACTTGATGGTTTCCTTTGGCAGGAAAAATTCCATCTTGCGTCCATTGATGTTGAAAGCCTCTATACCCACATCTCCCACGATGTGGGTAAAGAGGCCATGGATATTTTTTTGTCTACTGTTTTGTCGACAAAAATTCTGACTTTGTTGCATTTGTTACAGACGCGCTAACATTTTTGCTTTCCCAAAATGTTTTTCTTTACGGCGACCAGTGGTATAGACAGGTGTAGGGGACGGTGATGGGTACGCCCGTCTCCTGCACCAATGCAAAAAATTTTTTTGCCATTTTTGAAAGTTGTTTCATTTTTTTCTTCATCCAACCCTTTTGTCAGCCATTTTAAATTATTTTTAAGGTATGTGGATGATATTTCTATTGTTTGGGAGGGCACAAAAAAATCAGTTTGATGCATTCACTAAGTACCTAAATAACAATTATGTCAACATGTATTTTACCTCCATTTATGGAGATCAGTCTCTCAATTTTTTGGATGTACAGATCAATATACAAAATAATAAATTGCCATTACAGGCTTTCGAAAAGAAATAGCAAAGAATTCTTTGCTTCATTAAGATAGTTCACATCCTCGTCATGTACAAGATGGAATTCCGTACAGTCAGTATCTGCGTCTAAAGCGTGTCAATAGTAATCCTAACAGCAATCCAAAATCAGTAGTGGAACAGGCATATAAGAGAGTAGAGAAAATAGATCGTCTCCAGTTATTAAAACAAAAAACTCAAACTACAAAAAAAAAATAACAAAAGATTTATATTTTCTTTTAACAAAACTCCCATGAATGCAGCAATACAGAATGCCATATTTAAAAATTGGTACATACTGGTGAAGGATGAAGATTTACATGAAATCGCCATAAAAAAAACAATTATCACACATAAAAAGAATATTACCATTGGTGATTACATAAAACGCAAGAAAAACTGAAATAACAAGAGAAACACAACTTTGTTGAATAAAACTGCTCCATCGGGCAATTTCCCATGCAAAAATTTTCTTTTTGCAAACATAATCTTGCAAAATCTTCATTCAGATTGGGGAAAAAACTATTTATGTGAAACAGTTCATTACTTGCCGCAGCACTTTGGTTGTGTATTGTATGTTATGCCCTTGTGGCTTTTATTATATTGGAAAAATGAAAGGCCATCTATTTAAATGTTTTAGAGAACATTTGTACCCATTAAAAACCGGCAAAGGTGCTAATCGCCCTATCCTGACCCCTCATGTCTGAAATTCGCAGGTATAGAGAGTCTTGAGAATATAGGAAGTACTGTCTCAGTTGACATTTGTTTACTCGAACAGGGATATAAATGGATCAGCAGATGTCTTGCATTGGGTCCATTAAGACTAAACGAACGGAATGATTTAAGCGCCTTTTTATGAATTGCTAGATTGTACCTTGTTCTATGTATTTATATAGATATGTTTTTATGTTCCTTCTACTTACCTGATTTGTTGGTGTTAGTAGTCCGCTCCCCTATTCACCTCCATCACACAGGTATTTAGATATGTAGAGCAAGGTGAAGTTGAGGCCGGAAGAAGCGTCATTTGACATGAAACGGACGTTGCCTTGTCCCTGCTCAATTCTCCCTCACCTCTCTGTTAGCATGTCAGCATGGACTTGTGATGTTTGCTTAACCACTTAAGGACCACGACGCCCTGGTACTTAAGGAGCAAGGGCGTACCTGTACGCCCGTGGGAATTTCGGTCCCTAACGCGCACTGGATGGGGACCGGACCGGGATGCCTGCTGAAATCCTTCAGCAGGCATCCCGTGACAATGCCCAGGGGGGTTCCTGGGCATGCCCAGGGGGGTACTTTATTATAAAAGACTGTCTACATGTACATACATAAGCAAGACGCATTTTGGGTATTTTCCTACCCTTTTTCAATTGCAGACACATCTGCAATTGAAAAAGGGAAGGAAAAAAAACGAAATGCGTCTTGCTTTTGGAAGTACATGTAGACTGTCTTTTATAATAAAGTATGGTTTGTTAACCAAGATACCCATCCTAGTTTTTTATGGAATAGCGTCATTTTTGTTGTTTTTTTTCCTGCTTTCTTTATTATGCCTGCTATTGGTCGTTCAGAAGCTACCAATCAGTAGCAGATCGGGGGTGGGGGGTTAAAGTTCGTTTCCCCCGCTCTGCCCGCCCACTGTAGTCCGGGCAGAGCAGGGGAACCGGCGGTGACTGATGCCAGAGGTCCACTTACCATCGGCGATCGGTGGTGGGTGGCAGAGGACGGTGATGCGGCTTCCTGGTGAGGCTCTCTGGTGCAGCAATCCTATGGAAGCAAGTGAGTTGCTGCCTAGCAACATCTGGAGAGCTATAGTTTGGAGACCACTGTACAGTGGTCTCTAAACTATAGCACTCCAGATGTTGCAAAACTACAACTCCCTGCATGCCCAGACAGCTGTTTGCTGTTTGAGCATGTGTGGATTTGCAGTTTTGCAACATCTGGAGGGCTGCAGTTTGGAGATCACTGTTCAGTGCTCTTTCAACTGTGGCCATCTAGATCTTGCAAAACTACAACTCCCAGCATGCCCACACAGCAAACAGCTGTCTCGGCATGCTGGGAGTTGTAGTTGCGTACCTCCAGCTGTTACCAAACTACATCTCCCAGCATGCCCTTCTGCGATCAGTACATGCGATTAGTGTAGTGCAGTGTTTTTAGGGTACATTCACATTGGCGGGGGTTTACAGTGAGTTTCCCGCTAGGAGTTTGCGCTGCAGCGGACAATTTGCCGCAGCTCAAACTTGAAGTAGGAAGCTCACTGTAAACCTGCCCGTTTGAATGTACCCTGTACCCTGCACATTCACATGGGGGAGGGGGCAAACCTCCAGCTGTTGCCTAACTATGTCTCTCAGCATGCCTTTCTATCAGTGCATGCTGGGAGTTGTAGTTTTGCAACAGCTGTAGGCACACTGGTTGGAAAATACTGAGTTAGTTAACAGAACCCAACTGAAGGGTTTCCAACCAGCTGTTGCAAAACTACAACTTCCAGCATGTACTGATCGCAGAAAGGCATGCTGGGAGATGTAGTTAGGCAACAGCTGGAGGATTGCCCCCCCCCCCCCCCCATGTGAATGTACAGGGTACAGGATACAATCACAAGGGCGGGTTTACAGTGAGTTTCCTGCTTCAAGTTTGAGCTGCGGCAAATTGTCTGTAACCTAAAAACACTACACTACACTAACACATAATAAAAGGTAAAGCACTACATATACACCCCCTTACACATAAAAATGAAAAACGTATTGTACGGGAGTGTTTCCAAAATGGAGCCTCCAGCTGTTGCGGCACAACAACTCCCAGCATTTCCGGACAGCCACTGTCTGTCCAGGCATGCTGGGAGTTTATAAACAGCTGAAGGCACCCTGTTTGGGAATCACTGGCATAGAATACCCCTATGTCCACCCCTATGCAATCCCTAATATAGCCCTCAAATGTGCATGGCGCTCTCTCACTTCAGAGCCCTGTCGAATTTCAAGGAAACAGTTTAGGGACACATGTGGGGTATTTCCGTACTCGTTAGAAATTACACTACAAATTTTGGGGGGCTTTTGCTCCTTTTACCCCTTATGAAAAGGAAAAGTTGGGGTCTACACCAGCCTGTTAGTGTAAAAAAAGAAAAAAATTTACACTAACATGCTGGTGTGGCCCCATACATAAAAAGACCCCCAAAATTTGTGATGCAATTTCTCCTGAGTACGGAAATACCCCATATGTGGGCGCAAAATGCTCTGCGGGCGCACAACAAGGCTCAGGAGTGAGAGCGCACTATGCACATTTGAGGACTAAATTGGTGATTTGCACAGGGGGGCTGATTTTATAGCGGTTCTTACATAAACACAAAATAATAAATACACACGTTTGACCCCATTTTGGAAACTACACCCCTCACGGAATGTAACAAGGGGTATAGCAAGCCTTAACACCCCATAGGTGTTTGACGAATTTTTGTTAAAATTAGAAGGGAAAATGAAAAACATATCTTTTTTTAACTAAAAAGTTGGTGTTACCCTACATTTTTCATTTTCACAAGGGAAAATAGGAAAAAGTACCCCCAAAATGTATAGCCCTATTTCTTCTGAGTAAGAACATACCCCATATGTGGATGTAAAGTGTTCTGCGGGTGAACTACAATGCTCAGATGAGAAGGAGCGCCATTGGGCTTTTGGAGAGAAAATTTGTCCGGAATTGAAAGCCACATGTGTTTACAAAGCCCCCATAGTGCCAGAACAATGGACCCCCCCCCCCATCACATGTTACCCCATTTTGGAAACTAAACCCCTAATGTAATGTAATAAGGGGTAAAGTGAGCATTTACACCCCACAGGTGTCTGACAGATTTTTGGAACAGTGATCCGTGAAAATGAAAAATGTAATTTTTCATTTGCACAGCCTACTGTTCCAAAGATCTGTCAAATGCCAGTGGGGTGTAAATACTCACTGCACCCCTTATTAAATTCTGTGAGGGGTGTAGTTTCCAAAATGCGGTTTCATGTGGGGGGGTCCACTGTTCTGGTACCACTGATTGTAAGGAGATCTGACCTTATCTAGGTACCCCTGGTACCGAACTTCGGTGGTTAGCTTGATTTAAGTCTTTATCTGGATCCAGGAGAATGAATCTACCAGAAATAACACCTAACAACAGTTTGTCCGATGAAATTCATTCTAATTTATTCAGCAGTCTGTAAGCACATAATATAGGGGGGGGGGGTTGCACCCCTCCTGCCATTAGTCAAATATCTGGCATAATCTCTAGCCTATAATATTAGGTATACAGAGGTTTCTGGAAGAGTTCATGGGAGAGACAGATGGTCGCAGCAGTCATAACACTTGTATATTAGGAAGTCCTAATATGGTTAATTAACCTTCGCGGCTACATTCCTAGCAAAGAGATAACATGAAATGCTGACAGGATAAAGACACTGTGTGATGGATACATACAATACAGTAACCCCTTCAGTATGTGAAATAGTCCTCTGAGGTGGGGCCTGGTCTCATATAGACACTGTGTGATGGATGCATACAATACAGTAACCCCTTCAGTATGTGAGATAGTCCTCTGAGGTGGGGCCTCGTCTCATATAGACACTGTGTGATGGATACATACAATACAGTAACCCCTTCAGTATGTGAGATAGTCCTCTGAGGTGGGGCCTGGTCTCATATAGACACTGTGTGATGGATGTATACAATACAGTAACCCCTTCAGTATGTGAGATAGTCCTCTGAGGTGGGGCCTGGTCTCATATAGACACTGTGTGATGGATGCATACAATACAGTAACCCCTTCAGTATGTGAGATAGTCCTCTGAGGTGGGGCCTGGTCTCATATAGACACTGTGTGATGGATACATACAATACAGTAACCCCTTCAGTATGTGAGATAGTCCTCTGAGGTGGGGCCTGGTCTCATATAGACACTGTGTGATGGATGTATACAATACAGTAACCCCTTCAGTATGTGAGATAGTCCTCTGAGGTGGGGCCTGGTCTCATATAGACACTGTGTGATGGAAGCATACAATACAGTAACCCCTTCAGTATGTGAGATAGTCCTCTGAGGTGGGGCCTGGTCTCATATAGATACTGTGTGATGGATGCATACAATACAGTAACCCCTTCAGTATGTGAGATAGTCCTCTGAGGTGGGGCCTTGTCTCATATAGACACTGTGTGATGGATGCATACAATACAGTAACCCCTTCAGTATGTGAGATAGTCCTCTGAGGTGGGGCCTTGTCTCATATAGACACTGTGTGATGGATACATACAATACAGTAACCCCTTCAATCCCCTCTTAGAACCTTATATTATTTTATACTATACAGTTCTCCTTTTTTTACCTTCCTTTCTCTGTAGAGTTTTAGGTATTGCATGTATCCACTGGGTGTAGTGTCTTCATTAGCCAATGAGGGCGTGGCCTGGTAAAATGTGGCCGTGGCATTGACTACTCCCTTTTCTAGCAACCTCCTAATACATGGTATGACACATAGCGAAAATGCAGCAAAAACTATAATGATTAAAAAAATGATAATACTGAATTGTGTTAATCATGTTTCCAGTTAGTAAACCATCCAAAATATTGATCCCAGGGATCTGTAATACCTGAGTTCTTTTTTAGTTCGGCAGACAGGTCCTCTAACTTTGTTGATTATAGGAAATGTAATTAATGCAGTCTACATTTTTGTTCACAGTGATTATAGAAAGGATAGATTCAAAGCCTGCAGCTACTTGATTCCTGGCTTTGAACTCATCAGGGACCCCTCTTGGGACCCCTATTGTGTCTATGTATACATGTGGATCGAAGCTACCTGCAGGTGTTGACCTCTTTACCTTTTTTGTGGCAGAGTTTACGTGTTCTCCCCCTTCTGTGAATATGTGAATGTTAAAGGGGTTCTCCTGTGCTTACAAATCTTATCCCCTATCCAAAGGATAGGGGATAAGATGCCTGATCACGGGAGTCCCGCCGCTGGGGACCCCCGGGATCATGCACGTGGCACCCCGTTTGTAATCAGTCCCCGGAGCTTGTTCGCTCCGGGTCTGATTACGGGCGACTACAGGGCGGGCTGCGTGTGACGTCACGCCTGCGCCGGCGTGTGACGTCACACTCCGCCCCTCAATGCAAGCCTACGGGAGGTAGCGTGATAGCTATCACGCCCCCTCCCGCCTGTGCCGGCAAGTGACGTCACACTCCGCCCCTCAATGCAAGCCTACGGGAGGGGGCGTGATAGCTATCACGCCCCTTCCCGTAGGCTTGCATTGAGGGGCGGAGTTTGATGTCACACACCGGTGCAGGCGTGACGTCACACGCCGACCGCCCTGTAGTCGCCCGTAATCAGACCCGGAGCGAACACGCTCCGGGGACTGATTACAAACGGGGTGCCGCGTGCATGATCCCGGGGGTCCCCAGCGGCGGGACTCCCGCGATCAGGGATAAGATGTTTAAGCACCTGAGAACCCCTTTAATAATGGCTTTAGCTAGAGCACACTCTCCTTTCCACTTGCCCTCTAGCTTGAACCTTATTTACCATCGCCACAGATCCAGTAAATGTTGCCTATTGAAAAAACTTGGTTCTGAGTGAGTGACACTTCTACAGAGCTATAACTAGCACAATATCCCTTTGTAAGATTCTTTCTATTGACACCTCCCCTATAGCATGTGTAATTGCCTGGGTATATGTGTATACCTGCCCCTGAGTGCAACTAATAGTCAATAAAGTCAATAAGGTTATTGACCATGATGGGAGTGCCAGGCAGTATTGTTTCCACATGGTTCCAGAACTTTTCAAACTTCGCTAGGAGATGGATGTCAGGGCTGTCTGCCCCCATTAGTACCTCTGGTTGGGTCTTCAGGTCAGGGTTGTCTGCCCCCGTTAGTACCGCTGGTTGGGTCTTCAGGTCAGGGCTGTCTGCCCCCGTTAGTACCTCTGGTTGGGTCTTCAGGTTAGGGCTGTCTGCCCCCATTAGTACCTCTGGTTGGGTCTTCAGGTTAGGGCTGTCTGCCCCCGTTAGTACCTCTGGTTGGGTCTTCAGGTTAGGGCTGTCTGCCCCCATTAGTACCTCTGGTTGGGTCTTCAGGTCAGGGTTGTCTGCCCCCGTTAGTACCGCTGGTTGGGTCTTCAGGTCAGGGCTGTCTGCCCCCGTTAGTACCTCTGGTTGGGTCTTCAGGTCAGGGCTGTCTGCCCCCATTATTACCCCTTTTACTGCTTTCTTCTGGTACAGCTTGATCCTAGTGGCGTGGATCCAGGTAGGGGAATCGTCGGTGAGTACAGCTGTGCGGGTTACTGCTACCACAGAGGTCGGGGGACCGTAGGAAAAGTCAGCCTGGGACTTCTTTCCTCGCAGCACTTTGACCAGTACCACGTCTCCCACTTTGAAGGGATGAATTGGTTCCTGTGAAGAAAGAGGAGACTTCAAAGAGATTTTGTTCTCAATGTCTGAGTTTGAATAAGTTGTGTGACATATTGGTTCCTGATTTGGTCTAGGTCACCTTCTAGAGTCTGAATTCTAGAGTCACCTTCTAGAGTCACCAAAGGTTTCTTTGTCCAAGGTATGGAGAAGGGTCTACCCATGAGGATTTCAAAGAGGGACAGGCCAAGGGTCTTATGTGGGGTAATTCTAATTTCAGCTAATATGATGGGAAGTATTTTATTTATTTATTTTAAATGTTCCCCCTGTTTCTTCCTAGAACTCTGCGGGTGGTAGGAGATGTGGAATTTCCACTCTACCTGAAGGATTTTTTTTTTTTTTTTACTTTAGAGGTGAAAGCTGGACCCTGATCAGACTCGATTAAAAGTGGAAATCCCCACAGGCCAATTATTGTGTTGAGTATTGGAGCAGGGCCAGATGTAGGGGAGGCATACATGATTTTCAAGGATGGATTAGTGAGTAGAATTACCTCATATCCAGAGAGCTGTTGTGTTTACATTTGTTGTGTATGTAGGCCTTTAAGAAGAGAGATAACATCATGAGAAGTGTACAAGGTAGTGTCAGGTCCTAAAGTGAGGGTGGTAGCTAGATCAACAATCACAGCACAGGCAGCCAGATGTATGTTGTTTGTTTTATATATAAAAAACTTTAATACAATTTTCTGATAAAAAAAAAAGAAAAATCATAACCAAAAAATGGAATTCTGTACGCTGAGTCCTTACTGTCAGTCAAACAAGAACAGGAATAGGAGGGGGAGCGAAGAGATGTTTCAGCCCGCAGCACTTCAGGGGTTTGGGGACACCTCTTTGACACTTGGCATAGGAGAATATAAAAATGTTTCCATGTTATGAAAGCACATACAAATATTAGGGGTTCCTTGTCTTAACAGCATCGTTTATGAGTTTTGGGCAATTGTTAGACATTTTTTGCCTCATCTGACAAAAGGGACTTGGTCTCAGGAAAGGGACGTGGCTTCGGCAAGAGGGGTGTGGCTTATGTAAAAGAAGGGTGGCCTAAGATAATACACTGTCGTCTTAAAATGTTCTTGTATTCTGGCGAATTAATTCTGGTGTAGTTTGGGTCAACTAAAGGTTTACCAAAACTTGGACTAGACAGTCTGAGTACACAACAGATTTATTAAACAGCCTGATACATTCTGATAAATCTGGATCATTCCTAGATGGTCTAGTCTAAGTTTATCTGGACCAAAGTCTTTTGATCTCATATAGAAACAATCATAATTCATGTCCATCAGGAAGACCAGTAAAGGGTTAGGTGGTATCATAAAGTAAATCATATACAGACAAAAAAGTGATACTCACCTCCCCTGTCCCCCCTCACTCAGAGTTCTCTGGTCCAATGCTTGTCACCGATTGTTGCTGCAGCCAAAACTCCTGCACAGCCAACCATTGCACGAGGGGGAGCAGGTAGGTGAGTTTCATTTTTTTTTAACACCCCCACAGCATAAAATTTTAAGATGTTATAATAGTACATTAGCCCTTTTATGGCGGTCACCTCACCAGCTGAGCTACGCCATGACTACCACCCCAATGGTGATGTCCATGATATTTCCAGATTACCGTATATACTCAAGTATAAGCCGAGTTTTTCAGCACGATTTTTCGTGCTGAAAACACCCCCCTCGGCTTATACTCGAGTGAACTCTCCACCCTCAGTGGTCTTCAACCTGCGGACCTCCAGAGGTTTCAAAACTACAACTCCCAGCAAGCCCGGGTAGCCATCGGCTGTCCGGCTTGCTGGGTGTTGTAGTTACTGCGGCCTTCGACATCATCCAGCCCCCTCTCACCCCCCTTTAGTTCTGTACAGTACTCACCTCCGCTCGGCGCTGGTCCGGTGCTGCAGGGCTGTCCGGAGAGGAGGTGGTCCGGTGGGATAGTGGTTCCGGGCTGCTATCTTCACCGGGGAGGCCTCTTCTCCGCACTTCGGGCCCGGCCCCAGAATAGTCACGTTGCCTTGACGACGACGCAGAGGTACGTTCATTACCAACGTCCTTCTGCGTCATCGTCAAGGCAACGCCTCTGTTCCGGGCCCGAAGCGCGGAGAAGAGGCGCCCCGGTGAAGATGGCAGCCCAGAACCCCTATCCCACCGGACAACCTCCCCACCGGACAGTCCTGCAGCACCGGACCAGCGCCGAGCGGAGGTGAGTACAGAACTAAAGGGGATGAGAGGGGGGCTGGATGATGTCGAAGGCCGCAGTGGTCTTCAACCTGCGGACCTCCAGAGGTTTCAAAACTACAACTCCCAGCAAGCCCGGACAGCCGATGGCTGCCCGGGCTTGCTGGGAGTTGTAGTTTTGAAACCTCTGGAGGTCCGCAGGTTGAAGACCACTGAGGGTGGATAGTTCACAAGAGGATGATGACAAGAGGATGATGACAAGAGGATGATGACAAGAGGATGATGACAAGGGGATGATGAAAGGGGGATGATGAAGGGGGGATGATGACAGGCAGGTATGATGAAAGGGGGATGATGATGAGGGTCTGGATGGTGACAGGGGGGATGATGTATTTCCCACCCTAGGCTTATACTCGAGTCAATAACTTTTCCTGGGATTTTGGGGTGAAATTAGGGGCCTCGGCTTATATTTGGGTCGGCTTATACTCGAGTATATACGGTATGTTAAACAGGGGAACATCTGTGGTCACCGCTGGTTACACAGGATGTGTGTGATATAAGAACATGTAACAATAGAGCGATGACCAAAACCAATGGGTGTTAGGACAATTATAGATCAACATTACATCCTATAAAATGTTGGGACCATGTTTCTTCTTGAGGAGAACATCAAAAAGACATAGGGAGCCTTATAGGCCATTCATGTTCCACTGCAAAACCTGGGAAGAACTGATTTGCAAAGCTGCTCTCACACCACCTTTACCAGGTAGCTTTTCCTTAAAGGGGTACTCTGCCCCTAGACATCTTATCCCCTATCCAAAGGATAGGGGATACGATGTTTAATTGTGGGGGTCCAGCTGCTGGAGACCCCCGCAATCTCGGCTGTGGCTTCCCAGACATCTGGTGCACGAAGCGAACTTCGCTCCGTGCCGGATGACTAGCGATTCGGGGCAAAGGCTTGTGACATCACGGTCATGCCCCCTGAATGCAAGTCTATGGGAAGGGGTGTGATGACTGTCAGGCCCCCTCCCATAGACTTGCATTGAGGGGGTGTGGCCATGATGTCACGAGCCTCTGGCACTCCACCTGAGGCACTTAACGAATGTCGGGTGCCACAGGGAGACCGCGGGGGTCCCCAGCGGCGGGACCCCCGCGATCAGACATCTTATCCCCTATCCTTTGGATAGGGGATAAGATGTCTAGGGGCGGAGTACCCCTTTAAAGTTAGTGGTTAACTCAGTTAAGGGTCTTAGAACATGACTGGGATTATATACTAAGCCAGATATTTCTCCAGGAGGAAAGAATACCCATCTACAGACAGCTATTTCTGACGCTCTCTCCAAGGAGAAACATTACCCCTTTGGTCCCCCCACATAACAGCCTACACCCTGCTCTGTACTGATGAAGGGACAGTAATCCTGTCTACATATGGCTAATCTTTCCTTCTGGAGAGATCTATGGCTCGACATATCCCCTAATTGGGGTAAAACACTGACTTTAAGGGAAAGCTGCCTGGAAAAGGTGATGTGAGAGCTGATCTGCACGTTTTCTTATTCTAGAAAATAGTAAACAGATCCTGGTTTTGCATATATTCAAACTTAGATTAAGAAAAACAGGTGAATGCAGAATGTGTCCTGGTGGCAGAGGACGAGTCCATTACTTAGATGCTCTAAGCTGATCATCAGGGTCTTCATCACCTTATAGACAGATAGAGAAGACGTCTTGTAGTTAGAGCTTCTCGGTGTCACCTCCAGACATGGACTCCCCCTATCACAAGGCGTTTTTTGTCATCCTCCTTCTGGAAGCCATCATGGGGTTCCTCTCCAGCTCCTTCATGATCGTTTGCCTTTATGCTAAGGAATTTCAAAGACAAAATATGATGACCTACGTCAAGATCCTGATCCTACTGAACGTGTCCAACATTTGCTACATCTCCACCTTATCTATCAACTTTATCTTTGGATCATTTTGGCCTGAACTCTACATGAAGCCTGCTGTTTATTACCCCGTCATGTACACCACCATGTACAGCATCACATCTTATCTGTAGCTCAGCGCTGGACTGTGTGTCTTCTTCTTCATGAAGATCATCCCTTCCCAGTGTGGAGTCCTCATAACACTGAAGAGCAGGATTGATGCAGTGGTCCGGTGGTTGACCATAATATCAGAAGTTGTGTCACTTGGTGGAAGTTTCCTATCAATGCTTCTTTCCCCTCAACAAACAAACCGAAGGAATTCATCCATAACTACGTCTGAGCTGATAAAGGAGAACAACACTGAGAATGTAAAGTTCCTAAAAATTGTCCTGACTCTCGACTCTCTGCCGTTCCTGGTCATCGTGGTGACCATTATTGGCAGCGCTGGGTTCCTCAAACTCTACAACCATCAGACGACTTCAGGAAAAACCCGAGTTCGAGATTACCGATCGGCCATCCAGACCATGATAGGGCTCCTCGCTTTGTACGTCTTCCTTTTGCTCTTCCAAATCACGACCATGCTCAATGTATTTACATATCTATCCTGGTGTTACTGCTTATGTGTGATTTTCCTTTTCTCATGTGTCACCATCCTGCCTGCTCATCTCATCTATGGTAACCCTAAACTGAAGGAGACCATTAAACAGGAGTTCACTCTCTAAATGATCCCTCAGAGCCTTCTTACCTGTACACGATGACCCCTTATTATAGATACATACCTTGGTAAAAATAGATCTTGGAGAAATCTCTGTACTGGCCCCTGATATGCCTATACACAGATATTAGCTTAAAGGAGTACTCCCCTTCTAGACATCTTATCCCCTAGCCAAAGGATAGGGTATAAGATGTCTCATCAGGACCCCCACGATCTCCGTGCAGCACCTGGCGTTGATTTAGAATGCTGGGTTTGGGCAGCAGGGGTCGTGATGTCATGGCCACACCCATCGTGATGCCACGTCCCCTCAATGCAAGTCTATTGAAGGGGGCGGAACGGCCGCCATGCCCCTCTCATAGACTTACATTGAGGGGTGTGCGCGTGACGTCCCGACCCCTGACGCCTACTCGAAGCATTCAAGCAAAATGTTATGAACGCTGGTGCAGCGAATTACCCCTTTAAGTAATGCTAATCTTGGTAATCAAGAATGTTTATGGATATTACAATAAAGAAGGTGAAAAATGAAGTTGTCCTGCACGATCACTTTTGGTCCTCACGCCCGCCCCCCCCTTCATTTATGTCCCAGAGGAGAGACACCCGCAATCAGACCTTAGATCAGATCTTATTCCATATCATTTGCATAGGGGATAAGAATTCTAGGGGCAGAGTACCCCTTTAAGGGGGTTCATCATTCCATGCAGTGTAAAGAATTGTATAATAAATCAAAGTCAGGTATGGGGGTCTCATCCTCTTCATAATTGATTTTATACAGGATCTGGTGGCGATGGCTACATCAAATCAACACAATTGGCCCATCACGATACTTATTTTCTCTGGACCAGTAATTCCACCTATTTTACTTGTTTCTTTGTGTGTGTGTGTGTGGGGGGGGGATAAATCCTTCATTCCTTCTTGGTAAGGGTTTCTCCTCTTTGGTGGTGGGGACTTCACTGCATTAGGAAGATGATAGAATAGTCCCTGAACTATTCCCAACCTCCCTCCTTACCCTCCAGCAGAGTGACCCATCCTAATAAGGATGACCCCACCACTCTGTCCCTATAGGGCTCTCACTTATCCCACACAAGTAAGACAAAACTGTCCCAACCCAGCGTTTCTGAAAACCGTAAATTCCACTTTGTTAGTGTGGTGTCCCGGTACCGTTTCCTATTCGGTACCTTTTATCGTGGGTCCCCATAGCCAGAGTCCCTAGGACGTCGGGGTCCCTATTGTCTAGTTCACCCCTATTCACCTCTCATCCAGTTGGTAATTGTCCAGTAACCACTTAGGATTTGTATGTATAAGGTTGTATAAATGTAAATAAATAGTTAATTACCTGCCCATAGCGTAGCAGGACTTGTGGGTCACGTGGTCAGGTGAATTCTATGGTATTTCTGCTTGAGGACCTTTGGAGGTCCCTGTGGCGTAGTCAATCCCATCACACTGTGTAATAGTGAATGACGGATGTTCGGACCAATCAGATTAGCCCAGACCCCTGCCCATATAAGGGAGTGGCGGCCATGTTCTCGCTCTCTTGTTCCTGTGCAAGCAAGCAAGAAGCATCTGAGCTGCTGAGATCAGTGAGTCTAGGCCTGAACCTTGCGGCGACGGCCGATAACTTCTAATTTCTGAGTGTATCAATCCCCACGCACTCTGCAAGATCACCGGACCTTATCTATCCCCTAAATCCGGATGAATCTGCAATAACTACCCTAAATTCAGAGACTTTTAATATCATTCAAGGTCCGCAACAATTGTCAGTCATTGAGATCTATAGAGACTGTTTGCCTGAGACTGTTATTGTTCATTGGATGTACCGCAAGCACTTAAGTAAAGTTTGTTCAAGTTCAAGTACATTGTGGACCTTCAGTCATTTTATTACATGCATCTATCGTTTCTGGGAAGGGCGGCGATAGGACGGCGAATTACCTCAGCATACTAGCCCTCAGCCTGGCGTCACGAACTATAGGGTTAACATTAACCCCTTATCTACTACAGCATCCCAACTACCCTACACCCCCCGAAGGCTACCACATTAGGGACAATAACAAGTTACACTGAACTAGAAATCTATCAAAAATGGTAATAATGGTAAAGGGTAAAGGTACATATGGTCATCTCATCGCATATGGCGTCCCTCATGAAAAAAAATGCTAAAGAGAAGCTAGCAATGAATGTCGCTGTATCCCATACAGTATAATCCATTCCCCATCATGGCTTTGGCTCAAAAACTGCGGTGTGTGATAGCGCCTTAGACTGCATTCACATGTATACAAGAGACGTCCATGGTGTAGAGAGAGACTACAGATCTAAACTGAAGACCTAACAGGGGTCTGATCAATAATACCCACATGTGTAAGGATGGGTTCACACTGCACTAATCTGGTAAATCATAGGTACAGGGCGACATCATGTCAAAAGGAGTGCTGAAATATACATCTGTATATGGGCCGGAAAACCGTTACATTTTACTACATCCAAATATTAAAGGGGTACTCCGGTGGAAAACTTTTTTTTTTTTAATCAACTGGTGCCATAAAGTTAAACAGATTTGTAAATTACTTCTTTAAAAAAAATGTCATCCTTCCAGTACTTATTAGCTGCTGAATACTACAGAGGAAATCATTTTCTTTTTGGAACACAGAGCTCTCTGCTGACATCACGAGCACAGTGCTCTCTGCTGACATCTCTATCCATTTTAGGAACTGTCCAGAGCAGCATATGTTTTCTATGGGGATTTTCTCCTACTCTGGACAGTTTCTAAAATGGACAGAGATGTCAGCAGAGAGCACTGTGGTCATGATATCAGCAGAGAGCTCTGTGTTCCAAAAAGAAAATAATTTCCTCTGTAGTATTCAGCAGCTAATAAGTACTGGAAGGATTAAGATTTTTTTTTAAATAGTAGTAATTTACAAATCTATTTAACTTTCTGGTACCAGTTGATTTAAAAAAAAAAAAAAGAAATTCCACCGGAGTACCCCTTTAATCATTACACCACAGTATATGTCAGCATTCACCTGACAAACCAGGTTAGCGCAGTGTGAACCCAGCCACATTTACACTAGTGTTGCGGGCGAATATACGCAATGCAAATTTTTATCGCGAGTATCGCAACTTCGTGAATTCACGAATATTGCAAATATAGCGCTATATATTCGCAATAACGAATATTCCATATTTTCTTTTCACAGTACACATCACAGTGATCATCCCTCCCTGCTTCCAGCTTGTGGTCAAGAAGGCTCCAATAGCATTCACTGTGTGAGACTGGCGCGCAAATATTGATCCCTCCCTTCTTTTAGCTTGTGGGCCAATGAGAATGATACATAAACATGTGCACGAGGGAAATTTTCGTTTCGTTATATTTTTTTAAGTTTTGGGTAAAATTTTCGGTTCGGTAATTTTTTCCGGTTTGATTTTTCAGATACATTCGGTATTCAGAGTATCGTATACATTTTTTGTTTAACTTAGTTTTGTTTCGTTACTTTTTTCTTTTCTTTTTTTCTTTTTTGCCCTTTTAATGGGGTACCACAAAAAATAAAGATGCTGTAGGGAATTGTGAGAAACAAATTATTATTTTTTTTTTGATAATAACATTTTTTTTTTTTTTTTAGAAGCAGGAAAAGAAGGGAGCCGCAAAGATCGGAACATTGGAAGACAGGTGAGATAATGTTTAATTTTATGTGATTTATTAATACATAATGTAATGTTGAATGAATGAATGAATGCTGCTTGAATGATTGATGTGTTTGATTGACGAATGATTTATGTATAACGTGTCATGTTGGTTATTTTTATAATTTTTTTTATGTAGATATTTATAGTAAAATATGTGATTTTAATATATATTTATTGTTAATATATAAACTTTTATGCAATGTGTATTATTTTTGAAAATGTAAAATATGTTAGATACGTGTTTTACACTGGCGCTAACCAAGTGTTTCTATTTCCCAACGAACCAGGGTTCCTCCTGCTGTTAAAAAAACTACAACACCCAGCATGCCCTGACAGCCAAAGGCTGTCAGGGCATGCTGGGAGTTGTAGTTTTGCAACAGCTGGAGGCACCCTGGTTCATTGGCAAACAATGCGCTAACCTATTTCTGTTTTTTTCTTTTTTTAATTTCCCTCTCCCTTCACTGAATGGTCAGTAGGTTAATGAAATGCATAGTTAATTGCCGTGGAAAAATTATTCATTGATAAAATCACAAACATTCTAAAGGGCAATTATCAAATTATGTCTGTGGTTTTGTCAATAAAAATTTTTTCCCATGGCAATTAACTATCCATTTCATTAACCTACTAATCGAGTTCAATAAAGGGAGAGAGAAATTTAAAAAAGAAAAAACTGAAATAGGTTAGCGCATTGTTTGCCAATGAACCAGGGTGCCTCCAGATGTTGCAAAACTACAACTCCCAGCATGCCCGGACAGCGTTTGACTGTCAGGGCTGGATGTTGTCATTTTGCAACAGCTGGAGGAACCCTGGTTTGTTGGGTAACAGAAACATTGGGTTAGCGCAAGTGTAAAACACGTATATAACATGTTTTATATGTTCAAAAAAATACACATTACATAAAAATTAATATATTAACAATAAGTATATATTAAAATCACATATTTAACTATAAATATCTACATGAAGAATACAATAAAAATAACCAACATGACACGTTATACATAAATCACCCGTCAATCAAACACATAGATCAAACACACCAATCATTCATGCAGCATTACATCATGTATTAATAAATCACATAAAATGATACATTATCTTACCGGTCTTCCAACGTTCTGATCTCCGCCGGTCTCTTTTTTTCCGAGCATCCGCTCCCCATAATGGTCCCTTGCTTCTAAATGAAAAATAATTTTATTTTAACAAAAATAAAATTAGTTTTTCACAATTTCGTAGGCATGTACAATTCATTTTGTTATGAATTCGGATTCATTCGGATGTAAATATTTTTTACATTCGGATCAATCCGAATGTACGAAATATGAACAATTCGGACAAAAACGAATTTCTTACGAAACGAATTGCACATGTCTAATTATCCAGATACAGTTGTCAGAGGTTAGCAATATCCGTAGCAACCAATAGGAAAGTATCCCGCCTCTTCCCTATATAAGAGTCCTCCCAGCAGCTGCTCCCTGCAGTTTCTTGAATATTGTGAGAAGAGCTTGAATACTGTCCGTGCGCTTTCAAGTGCTTTTTTAAAAGCAAATTATTC
Source organism: Hyla sarda (assembly GCF_029499605.1). NCBI lineage: Eukaryota > Metazoa > Chordata > Amphibia > Anura > Hylidae > Hyla > Hyla sarda. The sequence continues at coordinate 234,485,506 of NC_079196.1, forward strand.
AGCGAATTAGATAGTGTTAGAGTAGGTTAGCTTAACAGATAGGTTGGTAGGTTAGAGTAGGTTAGCTTAGCAGATAGGTTGGTAGGTTAGCTTAGCAGATAGGTTGGTAGGTAAGAGTAGGTTAGCTTAGCATATAGGTTAGAGATGAGCGAACTTTTCAAAAATTTGATTAGGCCAATTTGCCGAATTTTCCGAAAAAGTTTGTTTCGATCCGAATTTGTTCGTGGCGAATCGATATTAAAAAAGGCTATTTCTAGCCTACATACAGCCTCTATAGGGGTATAGAACACTTTGCTGTGTCCTAAAATCGCTGGGGTGTGCTGGGGTAGTGAAATAATACTGTTATTCAGAATAGCATGCAGATTACCGGCATCGCTCTTAGAATTACTGCCGCACAGCAGCACAATGACAGAGCCTGGTGGTGGCATATAGTGACTGAATGACATAGCGTGGAGGTGTTGGCAGCATGAGGAGACCATATAGTGACTGAATGACATAGCGTGGAGGTGTTGGCAGCATGAGGAGACCATATAGTGGCTGAATGACACAGCGTGGAGGTGTTGGCAGCATGAGGAGACCATATAGTGACTGAATGACACAGCGTGGAGGTGTTGGCAGCATGAGGAGATCATATAGTGGCTGAATGACACAGCGTGGAGGTGTTGGCAGCATGAGGAGACCATATAGTGACTGAATGACACAGCGTGGAGGTGTTGGCAGCATGAGGAGACCATATAGTGGCTGAATGACACAGCGTGGAGGTGTTGGCAGCATGAGGAGACCATATAGTGGATGAATGACACAGCGTGGAGGTGTTGGCAGCATGAGGAGACCATATAGTGACTGAATGACACAGCGTGGAGGTGTTGGCAGCATGAGGAGACCATATAGTGGATGAATGGCACAGCGTGAAGGTGTTGGCAGCATGAGGAGACCATATAGTGGCTGAATGACACAGCGTGGAGTTGTTGGCAGCATGAGGACACCATATAGTGACTGAATGACACAGCGTGAAGGTGTTGGCAGCATGAGGAGACCATATAGTGACTGAATGACACAGCGTGGAGGTGTTGCCAGCATGAGGAGACCATATAGTGGATGAATGACACAGCGTGGAGGTGTTGGCAGCATGAGGAGACCATATAGTGACTGAATGACACAGCGTGGAGGTGTTGGCAGCATGAGGAGACCATATAGTGACTGAATGACACAGCGTGGAGGTGCTGGCAGCATGAGGGCACCATATAGTGACTGAATGACACAGAATGGAGGTGTTGGCAGCATGAGGAGACCATATAGTGGCTGAATGGCACAGCGTGGAGGTGTTGACAGTATGAGGAGACCATATTGTGGTTGAATGACACAGCGTGGAGTTGGATGTTGCACGAGTACACTACACACCAGGGCTTCACAATCTCCCCCCAAAAAAACATCACAATATGAGAAATGTTTGACAAAGATTTCTCATAGGTAGCACCCGCTATCCCAAAATTTTTAATTCCCAGACCCAGGCCCCACCTCTGCGGCATCAGGAACCCATTTATTGCCTGAAGGACACAGCCTGGAGTTGGCTGATGCACCAGTACACACAGGGCTTCACAATCCGCCCCAAAATCAACAAAATTGTATCATTTAAAAATTTTTTTTTTATACCTTTGTGTAAGAACAAGCGCATATCCAACATTTCAGAAGACTCTATAATGCAGGACGGTGGACCACCCAAAGACATTCTTCTCAAAAATAATAAACCACACAATTTGTGATTTTTTTTTTTTTTTAAATTGAAATTCAAAGACCAAGGCCCCACCTCTGCTGCTTCAGTAACCCATATATTGCCTAACGGACACAGACTAGAGTTGACTGATGCATGAGTACACACTACACACCCGTCACCCGGGCTTCACAATTCACCTCAAAAAACAGCAACATTTTTTAAAATTGTCTGACAAAATACCTTTGTGTAAAAACAAGCGCATATACAGCAGTTCAGAAGACTCTATAATGCAGGATGGTGGACCACCCAAAGACTTTCTTCTCAAAAATAATAAACCACACAATGTTTGAAATTTGGTTAAAAAAATTATTACATATGTGTGTAAGCGCATCTGTCTGCAAAAAATCAGATCACAAAAGGATTTTTTTCGCCAAAAATGGTTAAGCAGAGTTAATCCCTCTCCGTATTTATTTTAATTAAAAAATCACACGCACCAAGCGTTCCGTTGTGTAACGATTAGCATTCTGGAAAATTCAATTTTATTACCGATAACATTACCAGTAAATTTAACAATAACACTACCCAAGAGTGTTTAATTACCCCATACATTACACCAGGAGCAGTCAGGAGTAGGCCTCAGCAGTACCCAAGAGACTTTAATAACCCCTTACTTTGCCCGATCAATTGCGAGATCGAGCAATAACAGGTGTGTTATGGCCTCAGATGTCCTGGGCCGCACTAGCGCACCACTGAACGGATTAGCATGTCTCTTTTTTCAAGGACAGGTGCGTGTTACACGCTGAAACCAGTTCGTGATCTGTGATTGCAATTATTTACCCTTAAAACGAGGAATTACCAGTATGTGCGGGTCATAAGCTCGCGTTGATTAAGTCCCTGCCCTTTATTCACACCGCCCGTTGCTACAACCGATTGGATTGGTTAGTGAGGTCCTCGGATCGGCCCAGGCGGGGTAGGAGAAGGCCCTGGCAGAGCTCCGAGAATTTAACGATCATTGTTGAAATTTGCATTAAGCATGTATTTAGCTACTGCTAAACATCCAAAAATTTAAGGCCCAAGGCCAGAGGCACCAGGGAGGCAAGTAGTTTGTGAAAGACACAGAATGAGTCTGGAGCATGCATTTGCAGTACCCAAGAGATTTTCATAACCCCTTACATTTAAAGATCAATGTTTACATTTGCATTAAGCATGTATTTAGCTACTGCTAAACTTCAAAAAATTATAGGCCCAAGGCCTGAGGCACCAGTTAGGCAAGTAGTTTGTGAAAGACACAGAATGAGTCTGGAGCAGTCATTCGCAGTACCCAAGAGGGTTTCATGACCCCTTACATTTAAAGATCAATGTTGACATTTGCATTAAGCATGTATTTAGCTACTGCTAAACTTCAAAAAATTATAGGTCCAAGGCCAGAAGCATCAGTTTCCCCCATATTAGGAGCATAGATGTCCCCCAGATTAGGCAGCATAGATGTCCCCCAGATTAGGCAGCATAGATGTCCCCCAGATTAGCAGCATAATTGTCCCCCAGATTAGGCAGCATAGATGTCCCCCAGATTAGAAGCATAGTTGTCCCCCAGATTAGGCAGCATAGATGTCCCCCAGATTAGGCAGCATAGATGTCCCCCAGATTAGGAGAATAATTGTCCCCCAGATTAGGCATCATAGATGTCCCCCAGATTAGGAGCATAGTTGTCCCCCAGATTAGGCAGCATAGATGTCCCCCAGATTAGGCAGCATAGATGTCCCCCACATTAAGAGCATAGATGTCCCCCAGATTAGGCAGCATAGATGTCCCCCAGATTAGGCAGCATAGATGTCCCCCAGATTAGGAGCATAATTGTCCCCCAGATTAAGCAGCATAGATGTCCTCCAGATTAGGAGCATAGTTGTCCCCCAGATTAGGCAGCATAGATGTCCCCCAGATTAGGCAGCATAGATGTCCCCCAGATTAGGCAGCATAGATGTCCCCCAGATTAGGAGCATACTTGTCCCCCAGATTAGGCAGCATAGATGTCCCCCAGATTAGGAGCATAGTTGTCCCCCAGATTCGCAGCATAGTTGTCCCCCAGATTAGGCAGCATAGATGTCCCCCAGATTAGGAGCATACTTGTCCCCCAGATTAGGCAGCATAGATGTCCCCCAGATTAGGAGCATAGTTGTCCCCTAGTCAGCGCGGGCCGGTCAGAGCCAATCAAAGGGCCGTATGTGGCAAGCGGGCCGTACAATGCCCAGGTCTGCCCCAGAGGGTTTCATAACCAAGCACAATAGAGAAAATGTTGTTGTAGGAGAATGGTCAATCTACTCAGACCCATCTGTCATTGGTGGCTGGAAATCCTGGCTGATCCATCCCTGATTCATCTTGACAAACGTCAGTCTCTCAACATTTTTAGTGGATAGACGAGTTCGCCTTGGGGTGACTATGGCCCTGGCCGCACTAAACACCCGCTCTGATGGCACACTACTGGCCAGGCAGGACAGCTTTTCTAGGGCAAACTCAGCTAGTTGCGGCCATAAATCGAGTTTGGCTGCCCAGAAGTCCAGCAGATCTTCAACGGTTGTTGGCAAGGTCATATCGAGGTAAGCCACCACCTGCTGGTTCAGGTCCTGCTCCATGTCCACCTGCTGCTGATGAGTAGCTTCACTATGCGGCTGAAGGAAGCTGCTCATCAGCGACTGTAGACTCAGGCTGCTGCTGATTGAGCCGGTACTGCTCCTGCCACCCCTCCCCTCCCCAGCAGCCGTGGCAGTGGAAGGTGAGCGCAGAGAGCCCCCCGAGTCAGACCTGCAAGTGGATGGACCATGTGGCCCATAGGCATCGGCCAACCGACTACGTAGAAGCTCCCTGAAGTAGGTCAGTTTGTCCTCCCTCTCAGTGGGTGTAAAAAAGGCCCCCATTCTCGGCCGGTAGCGAGGGTCTAATAAGGTGGAGATCCAGAAGTCATCGCGCTGACGAATTTTGACAATTCGGGGGTCACTATGCAAGCAACTCACCATGCATCGTGTCATTTGTGACAGTGACTCGCTGGGACTACCTGCCTCCATCTCCACTGCATACTGCCACGGTGTGTCTGGGTCCTCTGTCTCGCCTCCCTCGTAATAACCCTCCAGCTCCTCTGGCTGCTCCTGCTCCTCCTGTCCAATGACCAGAAACACCGGCCATCTCATCCACCGTAAACTGTGCTCCGCTCTGCCCCTCATCATCCTCCTCCAGTTCATTCCCCACAGGACTCATGTAGCCTTCTGATGTAGGCGCAACATCTCCATTGCCGTGACCAGCCATGTTTTCAATCATTTTTTGGAGTAAATGTAGGAGTGGAATTACGTCGTTCATGGCATAATTCGAGCGACTAACAAAAAATGTGGCTTCCTCAAAGGGCCTCAGCAAACGGCAGGTGTCACGTATGAGCTGCCACTCGTTCACATTGAAGTTACACAGGGGAGTACCCCTATCTGCTTGTATCATCAAAAAATCTGTGATGGCTTTTCTTTGTTCATATAGTCTGTCCAACATATGGAGGGTGGAATTCCAACATGTGGCAATGTCACAAATGAGACTATGTTGTGGGATACCGTTCTGACGCTGCAGCTCAAGCAAAGTGTGCTTGGCGGTGTACGAGTGGCTGAAGTGCATGCACAGTTTCCTTACCATTGTCAGGATGTCTTGCAAATGGGGTGAAGACTTGATGAACTTCTTGACAACCAGATTCAACACGTGTGCCATGCAGGGTGCATGTTTCACCCTTCCTTGTTGCAGCGCGGCCACGATGTTCTTCCCATTGTCAGTCACCATGGTTCCCATTTCCAGATTTCGTGGAGTAAGCCATACTCGGATTTCTTCACGAATGAACTTTAGCAGTTCCTCCCCTGTGTGACTCCGTTCGCCAAGGCAAAATATGTGAAGGACGGCTTGACACCGCTGTGCCCTACACACGTGGTACGATGAAGGGCCACCGAGATTTGGACGTGCAGTGGAGGCCGAGGACACGGGGGAGGAGGAGGAGGCGCACACTGTAAAAGGACCAACTGCCTGGGAGCGAGAGCGTGGAGGAGGAAGTGCACTTTTGAACACACCGACAGGCTCAAGGACTGGCTCACCTTCTCTTGTACAAACTTATGCAGGGCTAGTACTGCCTTCTTCGCAAAGAAATGACGGCTTGGGACTCTCCACCTCGGCTCGGCACAAGCCCTCAATTCCCTGAAAGCTGCAGAGTCCACCAGTTGGAAAGGGAGAGACTGCAACACCAGCAACTTGGACAGGAGCACATTCAACTTCTGCGCCGTTGGATGAGTGGGCGCATACTGTTGTCACTTGGACATGACTTTGCCGATGGATGACTAAAAGCGGAAGAAGCAGGAGCACCAGAAGGAGGGTTGGGTTTCCAACAAAATAAAAGAAAAGAAGAAAACTCCAAGGTGGCGCTGTTCCAGCAAAAACATGAACTTCTGGTATTTCGCTTAAAAAAACATATTTATTAATAAAATCAGTTTAGCAGTCCCTGCATACCCTTTCTCAATTGCAGATATATAAGACAACTTACTGGGGCCATTTTATACATAAAAAAAGACCACCAACTTAGGGGGCGTGGTTGGCCCGTTAGTCATATACATTAAAAAAAAGAGTAATAAATCGAACAACAATTATTATACATAAAATGCATCAATGATGTATTCCTCAAATTGCTAAAACTTAGTAAAAAATTATTTATAAAAAGCTAGATATAGCAGTTTGACCCGGATATAGTCTGGATAAAATTCTTCCGGGCTTATCAGAAAAAATAAAACACTTACCAAAATTCTTAGATTAGTCAAAAAGACATTCATGTAACGTAGTATATATAAACATTCATCTGCAATAGAAAATGCCCGTGTTAAAAGCAACAATTTACTGTTTCTTTTCTTAACTTAATCACCAGACCGGCATGCACGAGTGACAACATACGGCAGTATAGTAAACATTGTTAAATGAATGAATGGTAGCGTCTAGCGTAACGTTGTAGTAACCGCAGAGCGCTACACATTTTATGAATGAAAGTCCGCTGACAGGATCGCTCCTGTCAATCTCACTTTGTGCTTCAATGGTAAGTTAATAAATTGTATCTACTATTTAAATGCTAATATATGAAGCTATTTGTTACAAATAGATACATAGAAAACAATGTGTCAGCTCTTTCAAACACAGGAAGAAGTTATAATAGTCCACAAAATGAGATATATGACATAACTAGATATAATAGTAGTCCGTGATGAGCCGTCTAATAACGGACCATATGGATATATTGCTTAGCTCTATATATATATATATATATATATAGAAACCTATACCAAACTTTCTTGGACAGGTGAAAAAACCAGACATAATACTAAAAGTAAAAAATCAATCAACATACAGAGTAAACTTCATAATCCTATCAGAAGATACAGAACTGTCATCATATACACATATTCAGTAGACATTTTCCACATATTCGTTCAAGCCAAGAGGAACTAAAGTTTTCAACCGGAAAATCCAATAATTTTCTCTGTTTTTTAAGGAATTAAACCGTTGGTTAGTTTCTCTGGGGATATGTTCTATAGGGAAGAGGTTAAAGATGCTGAAATCACATTTATGTGCTTGAAGTTCATGTCTGGATACACTGTGCAATATATATCCATTATTCACATTAGCCCGATGTTTATTGATCCGGAATCTAAAAGGCTGAATAGTGCGACCCACATACTGGAGGCCCCACTGGCATTCCAGTAAGTAGATGACATATTCTGTTGCACAGTTCATGTGGGACTTAATGGAAAAAACTTTGCCAGTAACTACTGATTTCAATTCTTTAGTCCCATGTACCATATTAGAGCAGCATTTACAGAAATTAACATTACATCTGAAGCTGCCAACAATAGTTGGTAAAAATTTATTTTTGCTGCAATGCTTCGACACCTGCTTAAATTTACTCGGAGCTAATAGATTTTTTAAAGACATGGATTTGCGAAAAGTAATGTTTGGTCTACTAGGTATAGTATCTTTTAAATGTGGATCTAACAATAGAGAGGACCAGTGTTTTTGTAAAATTTGTCTGATTTTTTTGTGATTGGAACTATAGTTAGTGATAAAATTACTTTTGAAATGTTTATCATTTTCCACAGATACTTTTTTAGGGATAAGGCATGTTTGTTGGTCGAGCATCGCCGCTTTTTGTCTGGCATTATTAATCAGAGATTTTGGGTAACCTTTCTTTTTAAACCTGGCTACTAGGGCATTGCTTTGTTTCATATACACTTCTTTCTTGGTACAGTTGCATCTTATCTATTTAAATTGTCCATATGGGATATTAGCTATCCATTTATTGTAATGCCCACTTTTATAGTCCAGATAGCTATTACTATCAACACGTTTGAAGAATGTCCGTGTCTCCAATTGTTTAGAGTTGTTGTGTGACACCATTATATCAAGAAACTCTGCGTCATTATAAAATACATTATTGGTAAACTCCAGATTCCAGTTATTATAATTTAAATCCTTCACAAAATATTCAGCTCTTCTTCAGTTCCACTCCATACTATAAAAATATCGTCTATATAACGATTATATGAAATACATTTAGAAAAAAAGGGGTGTGGATATATATACTGTAATTCATAGAACCCCATGAATAGATTTGCTAGACTTGGTGCGAATCGCGAGCCCATCGCTGTACCGCATTCCTGCTTATATATGAGATTATTAAATTCAAAATAATTATGATGCAGGATAAATCTAATTCCATCTTAAATAAATTGGCATTGTGGTACCGGCATGGTGGGGTCCTGATCTAAAAAATGAGCTACTGCTGCTATTTCTCGTGGTCTATATTGGTATAAAGGGACGTAATGTCCATAGTCAGAACTATAAAATGAGATTCCCATGAAGTATTAAGTATGTTCTTGATAAAGTGGGCCGTGTCACGAATATATGATGGTAATTATATAGCGCTGTAATATAATATCAATATATTGAGACAGATTTGATGTTAGAGAATTAATTCCAGATATTATTGGATGGCCAGGAGGGTTATTTGTGTTTTCATGAATATTTGGCAAGTAATAGAATAATGGGGTATTAGGTTCCAGAATTGACATATATTGATGTTCATGCTTAGTAAGTACCCCATTAGAAAGACCTTCTTCTAGTAATACCATCAGTTCTGATCAATATTTAATAGTAGGGTTATAGTCCAAAGGAATATAACATTTTTTGTCAGATAGCAGACGGTTCGATTCTTTAATATAATCCTCCCTATTGAGGAGGACAATACCTCCTCATTTATCCGCTGCATTGACTATAATATTCTCATTCTTGGAAAGGGTTTTAATAGCATTTTTCTGAAAATGTGGCAAATTCTGTGGATAGCTACATTTGGAGGCACATAGGCTTTCTAGATCAACCATAACTGCTGCTGAGAAGGTCTCTAAAAGTGCCCTCTATGCTGGACTGGATAAAAGCTTGATGTTGGTTTAAGATTGGAAGGAATAGGTAACGGATCTAATGTTACCATATATTCTTTATTACTAGTGACATTATCATTCTTAGGTTTAGTGATTATATTAAAATATCTCTGTAAAGTTAATTTACGGATAAAAGAGTTGGTGTCCATAAAGAGATCAAAATGATTTGATCTCCCAGTAGGACAAAACGAGAGTCCTTTTTCAAGGACACTAGTTTCAGCATGAGTGAGAAGATGGCTGGATAAATTGAAGATTCTCACTCTGTTAAAATCTTCTATTGTGTTGGTGTCATTCTTCTGTTTTTCCTTTTGTAGTCTTTTTTGTCTTCCTCCTCTACATCCTCTCTTATTTTTCTTTTTTGTCTTAAGGGAGGGGCTAGATGTATTTTTTCTGTTGGAATTGAATTCTGTGCTACTACTGCAAGTACTGGTGGAGTTGTCACACTTGGGGGGAGGCCTAAAAAAGATACATTGGCACAGAAGGAACCTTGGACCGGTGGAGATCTGGATGATGAAACTCCCAACATCTCGGTCTGAGGAGTAAAATAAGTATCCAGGTTAAACTGGGACTTATTTTCCATGTTCTGTGTAGGAGAAATACTGTCATGCAGAGTGATTAATGAATCTTCAAAGGTGGTATTGATCTCTTCTATACTGTCAAATCTACCTGTCGGTAGTGGTGGCTTGGTAGATTTCGTGGATTTTCCTTCCACATAATCCAACAATTCAGCTGGAATGTGGGAAGACCCAGAATTGGTCAAAGTAGTACGTACAGATGGGATAGAATGTATATCAGCCATAATGGTAATGGTAAATGATTAGTGGTATTAATATTATCAGATACTATATTGATGTTTGTGGTAGTGGATATGTAGTGGAACTGTCAGATCTGAACCTGGATTAATAGGATATGTTAATTTATCTGATACATGGTCTGACAATAACAGATTATCTGTATTGTTTGAATCAGTACAAGTTGTGGAAATCGAACTATGAGGATCCTGATAGACTGAGCAAATGACTAAATTATCAGACAGGGTTGGGTTTGTGGATGTAGATAAAATGGTATTAACTGTAAACCATTTCTCAGATGGTTTTATAAATGGTCGCTTAGTGTTCTGAGAGTTTTTCACAGTAGAAGGCTGAGAATTGATTGCATCATGAACCTGTACATTTTGTTTATTTGTATTGTGTGAATTATGGTGTTATTATATAGCATTTTTTGTTTAGGTGGTCCCGCATATTTATTTTTATTGTTATTATTATGATTAGGATTAGTAGCTTGAATACTATTTTGTTTTAACCAGTATTTAATATTATTGGTACTGTAATAATTTCTGTCCCTATTGAGTTTATGTAATTTTTTATCAACCAGTTCATTTTCATAGGCCTGTATTTTGGTCGTGGTGCCTCTATCCCTTCCTTTGTAATCAGTGGTATGTTGCAAAGATGATAGCTGAGTGATACGGTCGTCAATTTTTACAGAGGCCTCTTCCACTAGTTTGTTCCTTTTTTCTATCAATATTTCTATTAAAGTGTTGGAGCAAATGGAGAGGGCTTTATCCCACTTCATGCATACATCGGGATCATGATGAAATGTAGGCAATAACCTGAGCCGTAAACACCTAGGTATAATTTTTTCTGATAAATATACATTCAGAAAAAAGCTGTCAAGTTGATGTTTAATTTCAGTCTTTGAAAAATGTTCCAAATCAAAGAATAAGTCTCTCATTTGTTTTAAGTCAAGTACATTATCTTGGTTACCTTTTTCATATTCCGGCACATGAATGTCTTTTTGACTAATCTAAGAATTTTGGTAAGTGTTTTATTTTTTCTGATAAGCCCGGAAGAATTTTATACAGACTATATGTGGGTCAAACTGCTATATCTAGCTTTTTATAAATAATTTTTTACCAAGTCTTAGCAATTTGAGGACTACATCACTTATGCATTTTATGTATAATAATTGTTGTTCGATTTATGACTCTTTTCTTTTTTATGTATATGACTAACGCCCCCTAAGTTGGTGGTCTTTTTTTTATGTATAAAATGGCCCAGTAAGTTGTTTTATATATCTGCAATTGAGAAAGGGTACGCAGGGACCCGAAACGTGTCTTGCTTTGTTATGGGCTCGCTAAACTGATTTTATTAATAAATATGTTTTTTTAAGCGAAATACCAGAAGTTCACGTTTTTGCTGGAACAGCGCCACCTTGGATTTTTTTTCTTTTCTTTTATTTTGTTGCATTACTGGACCCAAAGCCACGGTATCCAGTCAAGCTCCTACGGCCTCCATTGATACCCCAATAGCTGGGGTGATATTCTAAATACCAAGAGGTTCAGCAGGTGAGTGTCCATATGCTAGACCCTCACCCTTTACTGAAGCTCGCAGGATTACACGAGGCGCTGCCCTCTCTTTTTTCTTTTCTCTTTATCCAGAAGGAGGGTTTGACACACAGCTCCCTTCGGCTGAGGTGGTGGAGCCTTGGCTGGATTACGGAGGGAGCGGATGGCCACTGGGTGATGCAGCAGGCTGGACCACTACCTCGGAGCCACGGTTATTCCAGACCGCTTTATGGTGGTGAATCATGTGTTGATGCAGGGCCGTGGTGCCGAGATTGGGACCCTGGCCACGCTTCACTTTCTGCCGACAGATTTTGGCTACGCTAAGGTCCTCCAGATTCTTTATAAAGAACAACCACACCACAGAGTAGCTGATTTTCCCACCCGCAGTCTGCACTATTTCACTGCTATTGGCGCCGTCTCCAGGAACCCCTGTTCCACTACCTCCCTGAATGGTAGCTTGCCGTGAAGCAGGTGGTCTCCCCCCGGCACGTTTGGCTCCTGAATTTCCACTACTGCCACCACCACGCTGATTGCCAACCGTGCTACCGCATTGCTGCCTCATAGACAAAGAGCAAATCTCTTCTCTTGATGATGATGAAGCCCGGCTTCTGCACTCGGCTCCCAATTGAGATCGGCTTCATCATCATCAAAAGATGTGTGCACGTCACTGATGTCCTCCTCGTGTTCCACAACAGTGTCTGCCTCAGGACCCTGAACAATTGAAACACCGCCTCCCACGTCATTCTCCGCATCAATACTTGGCCGCCTTGTGGAGCAAACGACACATGTCTCCTCACATTCTTGGCTGCCCATTAGATGCTGACTGTCCTCTATTGGATTGTCCTCACTAGATAGTGGAGCTGAACCCAAAGCATGAGATACTTCTTTGGGAGAGGGAACAGCATAGGACAAAGGCAAGGGGATTACGGGGGCTGCTCCCAGGCCATGCCAACTGAGGGTTGTGTCTGAGGAACCCACTGACTCTTGACTGGGGTTGTCAGATGTCGCTTGTGATGATGGGGATGAGTGTGCAAACCAATTGACGAGGAGAGATGGGTCGACGACACGACCGCTGGGTGTTAACGGGAGCTCAGGACTATTGCTGCGACTCCTGCTGCCACTCGCCCCAAGTCTGCAGCCAACTCTGCCTGACTTATGTAGGCCTCTGCCCCTTCTCTGTGCATGTCCTGGCACTTCCCTGCCTGACATACTTAGTGCGTTTATGAGGGTATAGAACAGCAGCAGGCGATTACTTACGGCTGTCCTTTCAAAGTATATAGGCCTTAGACAGAATAACAGGTAGTAAATAGTACACTCCTTTGTATGTATGCCCTTTGCAATGATGAGCGCACTGGTATGTGTATTTCTACGCAGAAAAACGCACTTTTTTTTGTTTAATACACCAGCCGGTGTATACTAATGTGTGGAATAGCACTGAATTTAGCACAGAGACAGAATAACAGGTAGTATATAGTACACTATTTGGTTGTATTTAGGCCCTTTGCAATGATGAGCGCACTGTTAAGCGTATTTGTACGCAGGAAAAACTTTTTTTTCTTTAATACACCGGCAGGTATATAACGTGTGGTATAACACTTAATTTAGCACAGAGACAGAGTAACAGGTGAAAAATGCTAAAAAGGCACTAAAGTCCACACTAATATGACTTATTTCTGAACAGCAGCAGTACCCAACAGTGCAGCACCACAGAAATTTTATTTTTTACAGGGATTAAACCCTAAATTGAACACAATTGTGAGAATCAGATTTGTGAAGCAACAGAAAAAACTCAATTGGGCTGAAAAAAGAGGAGATTAGATGCTCCATCCAGGTAAAACAGCTGTGAGATCTATGACGCAGGTGATTTCTGTGCCGCACCTCTATGCCTGCTATATGGAGTAAGGAGAATACGAGGTTTTGCTAGAATCGTTCTCGGTCAGAACTGCAGCAACACTGGGCCCTGTGTCTTTCCCTAATGCTGATGTCACCGCTACTCGTAGCGGTCGGATTCTGTATAACGCCGTTGTATGCGATCAGCACACAGATGTGCAGTCACTTCCTTTCCCTATCTCGTGCATAGAAGAAATGACTAGAGGGAAGATGGCCGCCGATTATATAGGGCTGTGACATCACAGGGGTCAGTGAACACTGATAGGCTGCATCTGACATGTGATTCAGGGTCAGCCCGCCTTCCTTGATTCCCGTGCCAGCTTCCCGCCCTCCCATGGTGCCTTGCCCCATGTACTGACATGTGGAGCCGCCATCTTAGGTCTAAAACAACCTAGAATGTAGGAAAAAGGAGTTTAATAAAGCGATTCGTGCGATCGAATCGCGGCAAAGTTCGTATTCGATCAGAATCTAATTTTTCCTGAAATTCGTAACGAATTTGGGTTCATCAGATTCGATTCGCTCATCTCTAATATAGGTAGGAAGGTTAGAGTAGGTTAGCTTAGCATAAAGGTAGGTAGGTTAGAGTAGGTTAGCTTAGCATATAGGTAGGTAGGTTAGAGTAGGTTAGCTTAGCATATAGGTAGGTAGGTTAGAGTAGGTTAGCTTAGCATATAGGTAGGTAGGTTAGAGTAGGTTAGCTTAGCATATAGGTAGGTAGGTTAGAGTAGGTTAGCTTAGCATATAGGTAGGTAGGTTAGAGTAGGTTAGCTTAGCATATAGGTAGGTAGGTTAGAGTAGGTTAGTTTAGCATATAGGTAGGTAGGCTAGAGTAGGTTAGCTTAGCATATAGGTAGGTAGATTAGAGTAGGTTAGCGTAGGTTAGCTTAGCATATAGGTAGGTAGGTTAGAGCAGGTTAGCTTAGCATATAGGTAGGTAGGTTAGAGTGGGTTAGCTTAGCATATAGGTAGGTAGGTTAGAGCAGGTTAGCTTAGCATATAGGTAGGTAGGTTAGAGTGGGTTAGCTTAGCATATAGGTAGGTAGGTTAGAGTAGGTTAGCTTAGCATATAGGTAGGTAGGTTAGAGTAGGTTAGCTTAGCATATAGGTAGGTAGGTTAGAGTGGGTTAGCTTAGCATATAGGTAGGTAGGTTAGAGTAGGTTAGCTTAGCATATAGGTAGGTAGGTTAGAGTAGGTTAGCTTAGAATATAGACAGGTAGGTTAGAGTAAGTTAGCTTAGAAGATAGGTACTAGTGTAGGGTATAGAGTCAGTGCTTTGCTTTTTTAAAAGCAAAGCAAATCATCTAGGGTAGGTTAGTTTAGCAGATAGGTTATAGTGTAGGGTATAGAGTTTGTTAGCTTAGGTATAGCATAGTGTAGGATTTAGGTGTGTTTTAGTGTTTTAGTTTAGTGTCTGTGTAAAAAAAAAGTTTATTAGCTTCAGCTTTTAGTTAGTTTTTTATTGTTTAGTTGGTGTAGTTAGTAGTGTCTGTGTCCGTGTCCGCGTGATTGTCTTGGTCTTTAGTGTGTAAAAAAATAAAAAACAACTAAGAAAAAAAGTTTATTAGCATTAGGTTTAAGTGTTAGTCTCTTTGCAATTTTTGCCCCAGAATCCCCATCCCAATAAAGTTTTCCCCGCCGCTACAATGAGCAGCTCCTCTAGAGGGTTGGATGCAGGTGGCAGGGGCTTCCATCTCATTAGAGACTTTTTTGGTGGTGGCAGTCGCCCCATTACCTCACAAGATGCCGAGGAAGTAGTGGCTTTCCTGGCACAAGCCAGTGCCACGGATTCCTCTGCCCTGGCTCCGAGCAGCTGCAACAGCATTCTGGTTCCTGAAGGACCAGACCCCAAGAGTCTAGCCTTCTCCTGTTTGACAGCGACAGTGAGAGGGACCACTTGGGGGAGGTCCTGCATCAGGCGGATCTCCATCTCAGTGCTGATGCTCAGGACCTTTTGGAAGGGATGATGGAGGAGGAAGAGGCAGTAACGGCTGTCAGTACCCCAGTGACATCCTTTCCAACTGGTGCGGGTGGTTTTAGCCAAGAAAAACCACCACACCTAGTCACACCTAGGCGTCAGCGAGGGGACAGCGGAGCCAGGTCAGGGGCTCCACGTCTGCTGTTCCCCTCAGTCCACTACAGTTTGGCCCTGGGTCTGACATATCTGGGAGTGAAGAGGAGGGTGACCCAGAATGGGTGCCATCTCACTTGTCAGTTCACAGCAGCAGGGACGAGGACCCTAGGGAAACGGTGTGCCAGGTAACCAGGGAGACCAGTGTCAGGGGGTAATGGCAGCAGGAGTGTTACGCCGAGCGCTCCGGGTCCCCGCTCCTCCCCGGAGCGCTCCCTTCACTCTCGCTACCGCAGCGCTCCGGGCAGCTCCACTGACCCGGTGCGCTGCGATACCGTCTCCAGCCGGGATGCGATTCGCGATGCGGGTGGCGCCCGCTCGCGATGCGCATCCCGGCTCCCGTACCTGACTCGCTCTCCGTCTGTCCTGTCCCGGCGCGCGCGGCCCCGCTCCCTAGGGCGCGCGCGCGCCGGGTCTCTGCGATTTAAAGGGCCACTGCGCCGCTGATTGGCGCAGTGGTTCCAATTAGTGTGTTCACCTGTGCACTTCCCTATATCACCTCACTTCCCCTTCACTCCCTCGCCGGATCTTGTTGCCATTGTGCCAGTGAAAGCGTTCCCTTGTGTGTTCCTAGCCTGTGTTCCAGACCTCCTGCCGTTGCCCCTGACTACGATCCTTGCTGCCTGCCCCGACCTTCTGCTACGTCCGACCTTGCTTCTGTCTACTCCCTTGTACCGCGCCTATCTTCAGCAGCCAGAGAGGTTGAGCCGTTGCTAGTGGATACGACCTGGTCACTACCGCCGCAGCAAGACCATCCCGCTTTGCGGCGGGCTCTGGTGAAAACCAGTAGTGACTTAGAACCGGTCCACTAGCACGGTCCACGCCAATCCCTCTCTGGCACAGAGGATCCACCTCCTGCCAGCCGGCATCGTGACAGTAGATCCGGCCATGGATCCCGCTGAAGTTCCTCTGCCAGTTGTCGCCGACCTCACCACGGTGGTCGCCCAGCAGTCACAACAGATAGCGCAACAAGGCCACCAGCTGTCTCAACTGACCGTGATGCTACAGCAGCTACTACCACAGCTTCAGCAATCATCTCCTCCGCCAGCTCCAGCACCTCCTCCGCAGCGAGTGGCCGCTTCAGGCCTACGACTATCCTTGCCGGATAAATTTGATGGGGACTCTAAATTTTGCCGTGGCTTCCTTTCTCAATGTTCCCTGCACTTGGAGATGATGTCGGACCAGTTTCCTACTGAAAGGTCTAAGGTGGCTTTCGTAGTCAGCCTTCTGTCTGGAAAAGCTCTGTCATGGGCTACACCGCTCTGGGACCGCAATGACCCCGTCACTGCCTCTGTACACTCCTTCTTCTCGGAAATTCGAAGTGTCTTTGAGGAACCTGCCCGAGCCTCTTCTGCTGAGACTGCCCTGTTGAACCTGGTCCAGGGTAATTCTTCCGTTGGCGAATACGCCGTACAATTCCGTACTCTTGCTTCAGAACTATCCTGGAATAATGAGGCCCTCTGCGCGACCTTTAAAAAAGGCCTATCCAGCAACATTAAAGATGTTCTGGCCGCACGAGAAATCCCTGCTAACCTACATGAACTCATTCATCTAGCCACTCGCATTGACATGCGTTTTTCCGAAAGGCGTCAGGAGCTCCGCCAGGATATGGACTTTGTTCGCACAAGGCGTTTTTTCTCCCCGGCTCCTCTCTCCTCTGGTCCCCTGCAATCTGTTCCTGTGCCTCCCGCCGTGGAGGCTATGCAGGTTGACCGGTCTCGCCTGGCACCTCAAGAGAGGACACGACGCCGCATGGAGAATCTCTGCCTGTACTGTGCCGGTACCGAACACTTCCTGAAGGATTGTCCTATCCGTCCTCCCCGCCTGGAAAGACGTACGCTGACCCCGCACAAAGGTGAGACAGCCCTTGATGTCAACTCTGCTTCTCCGCGTCTTACTGTGCCTGTGCGGGTATCTGCCTCTACCTTCTCCTTCTCTACTATGGCCTTCTTGGATTCCGGATCTGCAGGAAATTTTATTTTGGCCTCTCTCATCAACAGGTTCAACATCCCGCTGACCAGTCTCGCCAGACCTCTCTACATCAATTGTGTTAACAATGAAAGATTGGACTGTACCATACGTTTCCGCACGGAGCCCCTCCTAATGTGCATCGGACCTCACCGTGAAAAAATTGAGTTTTTGGTCCTCCCCAATTGCACTTCCGAAATTCTCCTTGGACTACCCTGGCTTCAACACCACTCCCCTACCCTGGATTGGTCCACTGGGGAGATCAAGAGTTGGGGCCCCTCTTGTTCCAAGGACTGTCTTAAACCGGTTCCCAGTACTCCCTGCCGTAACCCTGTGGTGCCTCCTGTAACCGGTCTCCCTAAGGCCTATATGGACTTTGCGGATGTCTTTTGCAAAAAACAAGCTGAGACTTTACCTCCTCACAGGCCTTATGACTGTCCCATTGACCTCCTCCCGGGCACTACTCCACCCCGGGGCAGAATTTATCCTCTCTCTGTCCCAGAGACTCTTGCTATGTCTGAGTATATCCAGGAAAATTTAAAGAAGGGCTTTATCCGCAAATCTTCCTCTCCTGCCGGAGCCGGATTTTTCTTTGTGTCCAAAAAAGATGGCTCTCTACGTCCTTGCATTGACTACCGCGGTCTTAATAAAATCACTGTAAAAAACCGCTACCCCCTACCTCTCATCTCTGAACTCTTTGATCGCCTCCAAGGTGCCCACATCTTTACCAAACTGGACTTAAGAGGTGCCTATAATCTCATCCGCATCAGAGAGGGGGATGAATGGAAAACGGCATTTAACACTAGAGATGGACACTTTGAGTATCTGGTCATGCCCTTTGGCCTGTGCAACGCCCCTGCCGTCTTCCAAGACTTTGTTAATGAAATCTTTCGTGATCTCTTATATTCCTGTGTTGTTGTATATCTGGACGATATCCTGATTTTTTCTGCCAACCTAGAAGAACACCGCCAGCATGTCCGCATGGTTCTTCAGAGACTTCGTGACAATCAACTTTATGCCAAAATGGAGAAATGTCTGTTTGAATGTCAATCTCTTCCTTTCCTAGGATACTTGGTCTCTGGCCAGGGACTACAAATGGATCCAGACAAACTCTCTGCCGTCTTAGATTGACCACGCCCCTCCGGACTTCGTGCTATCCAACGTTTTTTGGGGTTCGCCAATTATTACAGACAATTCATTCCACATTTTTCCACCATTGTGGCTCCTATCGCGGCTTTAACCAAAAAGAATGCCAATCCTAAGTCATGGCCCCCTCAAGCGGAAGACGCCTTTAAACAGCTCAAGTCTGCCTTTTCTTCGGCTCCCGTGCTCTCCAGACCTGACCCATCTAAACCCTTCCTATTGGAGGTTGATGCCTCCTCTGTAGGAGCTGGAGCGGTCCTTCTACAGAAAAATTCTTCCGGGCATGCTGTTACTTGTGGTTTTTTTTCTAGGACCTTCTCTCCGGCTGAGAGGAACTACTCCATCGGGGACCGAGAGCTTCTAGCCATTAAATTAGCACTTGAGGAATGGAGGCATCTGTTGGAGGGATCAAGATTTCCAGTTATTATTTACACCGATCACAAGAACCTCTCCTATCTCCAGTCTGCCCAACGGCTGAATCCTCGCCAGGCCAGGTGGTCTCTGTTCTTTGCCCGATTTAATTTTGAAATTCACTTTCGGCCTGCCGACAAGAACATTAGGGCCGATGCTCTCTCTCGTTCCTCGGATGCCTCGGAAGTAGAGCTCTCTCCGCAACACATCATTCCTCCTGACTGCCTGATCTCCACTTCTCCAGCCTCCATCAGGCAAACTCCTCCAGGGAAGACCTTCGTTTCTCCACGCCAACGCCTCGGAATCCTCAAATGGGGTCACTCCTCCCATCTCGCAGGTCATGCGGGTATCAAAAAATCTGTGCAACTCATCTCTCGTTTCTATTGGTGGCCGACTCTGGAGACGGATGTTGTGGATTTTGTACGAGCCTGCACTGTTTGTGCCCGGGATAAGACTCCTCGCCAGAAGCCCGCTGGTCTTCTTCATCCTCTGCCTGTCCCCGAACAGCCTTGGTCTCTGATTGGTATGGACTTTATTACAGACTTATCCCCATCCCGTGGCAACACTGTTGTTTGGGTGGTCGTTGATCGATTCTCCAAGATGGCACATTTCATCCCTCTTCCTGGTCTTCCTTCAGCGCCTCAGTTGGCAAAACAATTTTTTGTACACATTTTTCGTCTTCACGGGTTGCCCACGCAGATCGTCTCGGATAGAGGCGTCCAATTCGTGTCAAAATTCTGGAGGGCTCTCTGTAAACAACTCAAGATTAAATTAAACTTTTCCTCTGCATATCATCCTCAATCCAATGGGCAAGTAGAAAGAATTAACCAGGTCCTGGGTGATTATTTACGCCATTTTGTTTCCTCCCGCCAGGATGACTGGGCAGATCTTCTACCATGGGCCGAATTCTTGTATAACTTCAGAGTCTCTGAATCTTCCTCCAAATCCCCATTTTTTGTGGTGTACGGCCGTCACCCTCTTCCCCCTCCCTACTCCCTTGCCCTCTGGTTTGCCCGCTGTGGATGAAATATCTCGTGATCTTTCCACCATATGGAAAGAGACCCAAAATTCTCTTTTACAGGCCTCATCACGCATGAAGAAGTTTGCTGATAGAAAAAGAAGAGCTCCCCCCATTTTTTCTCCTGGAGACAAGGTATGGCTCTCCGCTAAATATGTCCGCTTCCGTGTCCCTAGCTACAAATTGGGACCACGCTATCTTGGTCCTTTCAAAATCTTGTGCCAGATTAATCCTGTCTCTTATAAACTTCTTCTTCCTCCTTCTCTTCGAATTCCTAATGCCTTTCACGTTTCTCTTCTTAAACCACTTATCATCAACCGTTTCTCTCCCAAGTTTGTTTCTCCCACTCCTGTTTCCGGCTCCTCGGACATCTTCTCCGTTAAAGAGATACTGGCCTCCAAGAAGGTCAGAGGGAAAACCTTTTTTCTGGTCGATTGGGAGGGTTGTGGTCCTGAAGAGAGATCCTGGGAACCTGAGGACAATATCCTAGACAAAAGTCTGCTCCTCAGGTTCTCAGGCTCTAAGAAGAGGGGGAGACCCAAGGGGGGGGGTACTGTTACGCCGAGCGCTCCGGGTCCCCGCTCCTCCCCGGAGCGCTCGCTTCACTCTCGCTACCGCAGCGCTCCGGGCAGCTCCACTGACCCGGTGCGCTGCGATACCGTCTCCAGCCGGGATGCGATTCGCGATGCGGGTGGCGCCCGCTCGCGATGCGCATCCCGGCTCCCGTACCTGACTCGCTCTCCGTCTGTCCTGTCCCGGCGCGCGCGGCCCCGCTCCCTAGGGCGCGCGCGCGCCGGGTCTCTGCGATTTAAAGGGCCACTGCGCCGCTGATTGGCGCAGTGGTTCCAATTAGTGTGTTCACCTGTGCACTCCCTATTTATACCTCACTTCCCCTTCACTCCCTCGCCGGATCTTGTTGCCATTGTGCCAGTGAAAGCGTTTCCTTGTGTGTTCCTAGCCTGTGTTCCAGACCTCCTGCCGTTGCCCCTGACTACGATCCTTGCTGCCTGCCCCGACCTTCTGCTACGTCCGACCTTGCTTCTGTCTACTCCCTTGTACCGCACCTATCTTCAGCAGCCAGAGAGGTTGAGCCGTTGCTAGTGGATACGACCTGGTCACTACCGCCGCAGCAAGACCATCCCGCTTTGCGGCGGGCTCTGGTGAAAACCAGTAGTGACTTAGAACCGGTCCACTAGCACGGTCCACGCCAATCCCTCTCTGGCACAGAGGATCCACCTCCTGCCAGCCGGCATCGTGACAAGGAGGAGGCAGTAGCAGCCAGCTCCACCTGTTTGGGCTTACTTCACCCTGGTAGCAGATGATGCTGCTATAGGCATTTGTCAGCTGTTTCATGCCAGGGTGAGGAGAGGGAGGTCTTTGGCTAAGCTGGGTACCACTGCCCTTACCCAGCACCTGAGAGTCAACCACTGGCGGGAGTGGGAACAGATGCGGGATGGTGGCAGCAGCACCACCAGCAGTGTGCAGCGGACAGCAACTCCTGCCACTGTACTGCAGACACCCTAACCCCTTCCAGCCATGCATTCCCACTCCCCCGCTCCCTCTCGTGAAGGTACTGGTACCGGCAGCCAGACCTCTGCCTCCACTGCCATGGCGCCCTACACCACCACCCCCGGCGTGTGCATTCATTGAATGGGCTCCTGGCAAGGGTTATCGCCCAATATCTGCTGCCCTGCAATCTTGTGGACAGCAATCCATTCAGACAGATGTTGGAGCAGGCCCAACCCAGATGGGGTGTCCCCATCCGCCATTTCTTTGCCAGGACCGGCGTCCCTGCCCTACACAATCACATTGTGCAGAATGTATCCCTGTCACTGGATCCCGCTGTCAACGACAGGGTGCATCTGACAATGTATGGTTGGAAAGCAGACATGGGCAGGGACGATATCTGAGTTTTACTGCCCATTGGGTTTCCCTTCGAGGCACCGGGGAGGGATCGACGGCATCTGAGTTTGTGGAGCCGCCCTGGGGTGTCCAGGGGAGAACTGCTGCTCGCCCACAAGCCACTACATTCAGTGTTATCGATCACTTCGTAGGGACCTTGCCACCTAGCCAGAAATTTACTGTCTACCAGTACCATAACCCGATCTCCCGGGTTAAAATTCCAAACCCGAGCCTGCCAATAAAAACCTTTGCTCTGAGCTCACTGAGCTGCCTCCATATGTTCCTTAACCAAGGGCAATACTGTTTCCATCTGTTCCTGCAACTGAGGGACATAATCAATTACACTTTTGTGCAGCGTGGGCTGTTGTTCCCACACCTCTTTTCCCACACGCGGATGTCTGCCGTACAGCAGTTCAAGGCAGTTCAAAGTTCAAGAACCCAGTAGAGGCCTGGAGCACTTCTCGCACTGCGAACATAAGATCGGGCAGCAAAAGATCCCAATTTTTCTCATCTCTAGCCACCACCCGCTTTAACATATTTTTAAATGTTTTGTTAAAACTTTCTACCAGGCCGGCCGTCTGCGGGTGATACACGGAGGTCCGTAGCTATTTTACCTGCAATAACTTACTGAGCTCTTTCATTACCTTTGACATAAATGGGGTGCCCTGGTCAGGCAACACCTCTTTAAGCCCACTCAGGAAAACAACTCCATTAGCTCCTTAGCTATCAGTTTGGCCGAGGTATGTGCGAGCTATAGTGGGATAGTCTCCACCAAAAGTGATGACTCGCTCTTGCAGGACTTTTCTAATTGTTTTATTCACACTTGTCAAACAGCAAACAGTCTTTAAATGCAGAACAAAGGAAAACATAACAAAAGTCCACCTGTATTCCTTAGGTGTTTGTTCACACCTAAGACTATGCCATGCAGCATCAAGCAAGTCTTTTCCAGGCCTCCATGCAGTCTGCTTACCAACTTCCAAACTCTCAGGGAAGACTCCACTCTCAGCTCTCTCTGGCAGTGTGAGCTGCAACTAGCAAATCCCCCTCAGCTGGTGAAGCAGGCTGCCTATAAGGCCAATAAAAGGCGGCCTGGGTTGTCGGGAATGGCCCCCACACTACACTTGACCATTCCCAGTAAGAGCCGTCCAGGATTGGCCATCCAGCCATACTACGGCCACAGTGTCAGTCTGTATCGCAGCACAGACACTGAATAATACCGGCTCTTACTTCACCAAGGCCAGGAGCCTCGGGAACACATATCACCCTTCCACCACCATGCCTTTCACCTTCTCACAATATATATACATATATATATATATCATCCTTTTTGTATATATATATATATATCTATGAATTTATTTATATTTGTAATCATGGATGCATGTCTTTATTTCTAAGTTGGTTGATGAATTTATTTATTTGTTTATTGATCAATTTATTTAAATATATCTGTATAAATGATTTTATTTATTCTTTAAGTATCTATCAATGAATTTATTTATCTTTTTATCAATCAATGAGTTTATAGATTTTTCCAATAATTGAACATCTTATTTGATTATTTGTGGAACACGCCGCCCACACCGACACTATCATACAGCATAGTGGAGTTTGTAGTCTGTTCAGAAGGCACTATGTGTTCACCAAGACCTTATTGCTGTATGTTTTTCATGAACCTAATGGATCTCATTTTCGACAGAGCTGCATTCATTTTGTGGATAACATTTACCTTCAGTTCTACGTATTTGTGAAAAACATAATATTAAAAATAAGAAAGCACGCGTTTTAACCAAAATAAATATTTATAACAAATATAATAACAACAAAAAAAAAAAAAAACCTCCAAGGCAACTCTTTAAGTTTCTTCTGGAGGTCCAGCACCTTCTGCAGCCCCTTCTGGTGCATCTCCTCCAGCTTATTGACCTTCTGCTCCAGAAGGCACTGCTGCAGGATTCTCCTTTGGTGCTGCGGGATCCTCCTTTGGTGCTGCGGGATCTTCCTTTGGTGCTGCGGGATCTTCCTTTGATGCTGCGTGATCTACCTTTTGTGCTGCGGGATCTTCCTTTGGTGCTGTGGGATCCTTCTTTGATGCTGCTGGATCCTCTTTTGGTGCTGCAGGATCCTCCTTTGGTACTGCGGGATCCTCCTTTGGTGCTGCTGGATCCTCCTTTGGTGCTGCAGGATCCTCCTTTGGTGCTGCGGGATCCTCCTTTGGTGCTGCGGGATCTTCCTTTGGTGCTGCGGGATCTTCCTTTGATGCTGCGTGATCTACCTTTTGTGCTGCGGGATCTTCCTTTGGTGCTGTGGGATCCTCCTTTGATGCTGCTGGATCCTCTTTTGGTGCTGCAGGATCCTCCTTTGGTGCTGCGGGATCCTCCTTTGGTGCTGCTGAATCCTCCTTTGGTGCTGCAGGATCCTCCTTTGGTGCTGCGGGATCCTCCTTTGGTGCTGCGGGATCTTCCTTTGGTACTGCTGGATCCTCCTTTGGTGCTGCGGGATCCTCCTTTGGTGCTGCGGGATCTTCCTTTGGTACTGCAGGATCCTCCTTTGGTGCTGCGGGATCCTCCTTTGGTGCTGTGGAATCCTCCTTTGGTGATGCAGGATCCTCCTTTGGTGCTGCGGGATCCTCCTTTGGTGCTGCGGGATCCTCCTTTGGTGATGCAGGATCCTCCTTTGGTGCTGCGGGATCCTCCTTTGGTGCTGCGGGATCCTCCTTTGGTGCTGTGGGATCTTCCTTTGGTACTGCAGGATCCTCCTTTGGTGCTGCGGGATCCTCCTTTGGTGATGCAGGATCCTCCTTTGGTGGGCCTGAATTTACAGCAGTGCCGCCTTTTGGTCCTGCTGCAGCTAGCCGGTTATATTTATTATTTCCAAAATAACTGTTAAGATTTAAAAAAAAAAGTTACATTATTTTCAATGAAGATTAATATGTAATTAGTGCATTGTGTAGAGTATTTGTTAAAGTAATGACAAATTACATAACAATTCATTTATTCTTTCCTAAGTATAATATACGCAGTAAATACAAAAAACAGTGGCACTCATTTACTAAGAGTATTGTGTAGGTTTCTTTGTGGGGTTTAATTCCCTACAATTTATTTTCCACGGTATTTACTAAGATTTCCCTACATTTTCCACTTTCCCTACACTTTGCTTTTTTTTACATATGATCTGATCTGTCTGGTTTTCCTCGGCGC
Source organism: Hyla sarda (assembly GCF_029499605.1). Taxonomy (NCBI): domain Eukaryota; kingdom Metazoa; phylum Chordata; class Amphibia; order Anura; family Hylidae; genus Hyla; species Hyla sarda. Next base: position 234,510,712 of record NC_079196.1, read on the forward strand.
AAATCCACCACATTTTATGTGGAAACCTTAGTAAATATGTTGGGTTTTTGTAAAAATGTCGGGAACACACCCCTTTTCAGCGACCACGCCCACTTTCCCAGGCGGGTTTTCTTAGCAAAATGGAGAGTTAGACTGGGGTTTTTTAATTCTGGCGCAAAATCTGGCGCAGACAGAATTTCTGGCACAATGCGACAGAATCTGGCGCACAACCTGACAAAACATGTCAGGTTTGCAATAGTAAATGAGGGCCAGTGTGTGCAGCTCACAGCTACAAAGCTCAGAGGCTAGATCATATGTTCACCTATCCTTCTAGGTGCTATTAAAAAGATTAGATAAATAAAAACTAAATCAAAAACCTCCCAAACATACTGGTGCATGATTGTGGTATGATAATAAAATATATAACATATATAAAAATATGAGGAAGGGGTCGTGTATTAGTACCTTGAAATGCATTTAGATTGTGGACTTGTGAACGCACTATTACTGCAGGAAACTTGCCATCTTTGGAAAAGCTTTTCATTCTGCCCGGACAGAATAGCAGCATCCCATTCATGCACTTTCAATCAAACAGCCGGCCTTTGATCCTAACATCTTACCCCACGTGGACCTTCTCCTGATGTCAGATACAACTCCGCTGGAGCTCCGGTCTTGCCGATCAGAGCAAAAAGTGTCTATTCTCTGCTAACTCAAATGGTGCAGTGTAGACAGTGTGTTATCATCCATCGTACGGCCCGTCACAGAACGGTGCCAGACGACCTCCCGCTGTCAGAGCTGACCCTATACAGGACGTCTACAATGTATTTGTTGAGATTATCAATAAATACTTCTATATACCATTATTTAGACACGTTTCTTGTGTCAGTGACTGGGAAGCATTTAGGCAGATAGCCACATACTTTTAACCATCTCCTGCCGCCAGTGCCGGAGTAGTAGATGCCGGATTAACTCATATTCAAGGGGAATTTTAATCTCTACCCCTTGATCCAGCATATAGTTTTTTTGCCTATAATATACATTAGAATTGCAGTAATAGTGTGTATCTACAGTTTTTTACTTTGTTATTATAAATAAATGCTATTCAAAATGTTAAACACGGTCTCCTCATATTTTTATATATTTTATTATCATACACAATCATGCACCAGTAACTCTGGTGAGGTCCTTGAGGTTTCGATTTTTTTTTTGTTTGTTTGTTTTATTTATCTAATCTAAGTGTAATATACACACTTAGCGCTTTTACATTTTTTCCTGTTAAACTCATAGGGGCCAGTTATTGTTAAAGGCCATAAATACCTCCAGGCTGTGTCATTCAGCCACTATAGGATCTCCTCATGCTGCTGGCACATAAAATTACATTATTCATGTTGTCAGGATCCGGACTAGCGGCTGGTGAGGACACTGGAGGTGGATCCTCTGTGCAAGAGAGGCGATGGTGCGGGTCATACTGGGGGATCGGTTCTAAGTAGTTACTGGTCTTCACCACAGCCCGCCACAAAGCGGGATGGATTTGCTGCGGTGGTAACTACCAGGTCGTGTCCCCCAGTAGCGACTCGATCCCTCTGGCCGCTGAGACAGGCGTGGTACAAAAGGACAAGGCAAAGGCAAGGTCAGACGTAGCAGAAGGTCAGGGCAGGCGGCAATGGTTCGTAGTCAGGGGCAACGGCAGAAGGTCAGATACACAGGCTAGGCAAATATATAAAACACTTTCTCAGGGCACAAGGCAACAAGATCCGGCAAGGGGAGGAAGAGGAAGTGAGTATTTATGCATTTTAACTTGATTGGGCCAGGCACCAATTAGTGGTGCACTGGCCCTTTAAATTTCAGTGAGCCGACACGCGCGCGCCCTAGGGAGCGGGGCCGCGCGCACCGGGAGGAAGACACAGCAGGACCCGACTGGTAAGTGACTTGAGATGCGACCCGCGGACGGGGACGTCCCGCCACGCAGATTGCATCCCCGCCGCAGGCAGGGGGACAGCGCTCCCGGTCAGGGACAGTGATCGGAGCTCTGCTACAAGCCGAACGCCGCGAGCGCTCCGGGGAAGCCGCGGGACCCGGAGCGCTCGGCGTTACACATGTCTAATTTAAATTAAAAACTATATGTTCTCCTTATGCTGCTGTCCCTTCCAGGCTGAGTCATTCAGCCACTATATGGTTTACTCATGTTGCTGCCATCTAAAGCCTATGTCATTCTGCTACTATATGTTCTCCTCATGCTGCTGCCACCTCCAGACTGAGTAATTCTGCCATTATATGGTTTACTCATGCTGCTGCCACCTAAAGCCTATGTCTTTCTGCGACTATATGGTCTCCTCATGCTGCCAACACCTCAAGCCTGATTAGGAATGAACCAATTTTTTTCTGTATATTTGGCGAAGGATATTGTCCTCGGGCTCCCAAGACTTCTCTTCGGGGCCACAATTCTACCAGTCAACAAGAATTTTTTTTTTTACATCTGACGACCTTGGAGGCGAGGATTTCTTTTACCGTGAAGACGTCAGAGGACCCAGTGACAGGAGCAGGAACGGTGTGGGGGAAAAGCGGTTAAGAATGAGAGGTTTGAGAAGGGATACATGAAAGGAGTTAGGAATACGAAGAGAAGGAGGAAGATGGAGCTTGTAGGAGACAGAGTTGATTTGACTTTTGACTCTAAATGGCCCGAGGTAGCGAGGACCCAGCTTGTAGCTACGGACACGAAACCGAATATATTTGACAAAGAGCCACACTTTGTCACCAGGGGCAAAGACAGGAGGAGTTCTTCTCTTCTTATCCGCATGTTTCTTCATGCGAGAAGAGGACAGTGAGAGCGACTTTTGAGTCTCTTTCCAGATAGAGGAGAAGTCCAGGGTCGATTCATCTACGGCAGGAACTCCAGATGAAGTGGGAATGAGGAGGGGGGGAAGCGGGTGATGGCCGTACACCACAAAGAATGGAGACTTGGCGGATGACTTAGAGTTTTTGAAATTGTACGAGAATTCAGCCCAGGGTAACAGGTCGACCCAATGGTCTTGGCGGGAGAAGACAAAATGTTGCAGGTAATCACCAAGGATCTGGTTCATTCTCTCCACTTGTCCATTGGACTGTTGGGGGAAGGCGGAAGAAAAATTCAATTTAATCTTCAATTGGCTGCAGAGTGCTCTTCAGAATTTTGAGATGAATTGAATGCCTCTATAAGAGACGATATGCGTGGGAAGTCCGTGGAGACGAAAAATGTGCAAAAAGAATTGCTTCGCCAACTGTGGCGCAGAAGGAAGTCCAGGAAGCGGGACAAAATTAGCCATTCTGAAGAATCGATCAACGACCACCCAAATGACAGTGTTGCCATGGGATACAGGAAGGTCAGTGACGAAGTCCATCGCTATATGGGACAAAGACTGTTCGGGCACCGGCAGAGGAAGGAGAAGACCCGTAGGCCTCTGGCGAGGAGTTTTGTCACGTGCACAGACAGTACAGGACCGTACAAACTCAGTCACATCTTTTTCAGAGGCAGGCCACCAATAGTGTCTGGCAATCAACTGAATGGATTTTTTGATTCCAGCATGACCCACCAAGTGGGAGGAATGACCCCATTTGAGAGTCCGGAGGCGAAGACGTGGAGGGACATAGGTTTTTCTTGGAGGAACTGGCATTAGAGAAGCAGAAGCAGCAGAGATCAGACACTCAGGAGGGATGATGTGTTGAGGAGAGGCTTCAGCTTATGTGGCATCGGTGGAACGTGATAGGGCATCCGCCCTGACATTCTTGTCTTCAGGACGAAAATGGATCTGGAAATTGAAGCGGGCAAAGAACAACGACCACCTGGCCTGGTGAGGATTTAAGCGCTGGGCGGACTGTAGGTAGGACAGATTTTTGTGGTCAGTGTAGATGGTAATAGGGTGAAGGGATCCTTCCAGGAGATGTCTCCACTCCTCTAGTGCCAACTTAATGGCCAACAATTCACGGTCACCAATAGCATAGTTCCTTTCAGGAGGAGAAAAAGTTTTAGAGAAAAAGCCGCAAGTGACGTTTTTTCCTTTAGCGGTTTTTTGAAGAAGGACCGCCCCGGCTCCTACCGAAGAGGCGTCTACCTCAAGGAAAAACGGTTTCAGAGGATCGGGCCTAGTCAAGACTGGGGCGGAGGTGAAGGCGGCCTTAAGGCAAATAAAAGCTTCTTCCGCTTGGGGAGGCCAGGCTCTCGGATTCGCATCTTTCTTTGTTAGTGCCACAATGGGAGCCACGAAAGAGAGAAGTGGGGGATGAACTGACGGTAGTAATTAGTTAATCCGAGGAAGCGCTGGATAGAGCGAAGTCCCGAGGGGCGTGGCCAATCCAAGACCGCGGAGAGCTTGTCGGGGTCCATTTGAAGACCTTGTTGTTACGCCGAGCGCTCCGGGTCCCCGCTCCTCCCCGGAGCGCTCGCAACATCCTCGCTACTGCAGCGCCCCGGTCAGATCTACTGACCGGGTGCGCTGCGATACCGCCCCCAGCCGGGATGCGATTCGCGATGCGGGTGGCGCCCGCTCGCGATGCGCACCCCGGCTCCCGTACCTGACTCGCTCTCCGTCGGTCCTGTCCCGGCTCGCGCGGCCCCGCTCCCTAGGGCGCGCGCGCGCGGGGTCTCTGCGATTTAAAGGGCCACTGCGCCACTGATTGGCGCAGTTGGTCTAATTAGTGTGTTCACCTGTGCACTCCCTATGTATACCTCACTTCCCCTGCACTCCCTCGCCGGATCTTGTTGCCATTGTGCCAGTGAAAGCGTTTCCTAGTGTGTTCCTAGCCTGTGTTCCAGACCTCCTGCCGTTGCCCCTGACTACGATCCTTGCTGCCTGCCCCGACCTTCTGCTACGTCCGACCTTGCTCTTGTCTACTCCCTTGTACCGCGCCTATCTTCAGCAGTCAGAGAGGTTGAGCCGTTGCTAGTGGATATGACCTGGTTACTACCGCCGCTGCAAGACCATCCCGCTTTGCGGCGGGCTCTGGTGAATACCAGTAGTAACTTAGAACCGGTCCACTAGCACGGTCCACGCCAATCCCTCTCTGGCACAGAGGATCCACCTCCTGCCAGCCGAATCGTGACAGTAGATCCGGCCATGGATCCCGCTGAAGTTCCACTGCCAGTTGTCGCCGACCTCACCACGGTGGTCGCCCAGCAGTCGCAACAGATAGCGCAACAAGGCCACCAGCTGTCTCAACTGACTGTGATGCTACAGCAGCTACTACCACAGCTCCAGCAATCATCTCCTCCGCCAGCTCCTGCACCTCCTCCGCAGCGAGTGGCCGCTTCCGGCCTACGACTATCCTTGCGGATAAATTTGATGGGGACTCTAAGTTTTGCCGTGGCTTTCTTTCGCAATGTTCCCTGCACTTGGAGATGATGTCGGACCAGTTTCCTACTGAAAGGTCTAAGGTGGCTTTCGTAGTCAGCCTTCTGTCTGGGAAAGCTCTGTCATGGGCCACACCGCTCTGGGACCGCAATGACCCCGTCACTGCCTCTGTACACTCCTTCTTCTCGGAAATTCGAAGTGTCTTTGAGGAACCTGCCCGAGCCTCTTCTGCTGAGACTGCCCTGCTGAACCTGGTCCAGGGTAATTCTTCCGTTGGCGAGTACGCCATCCAATTCCGTACTCTTGCTTCCGAATTATCCTGGAATAATGAGGCCCTCTGCGCGACCTTTAAAAAAGGCCTATCCAGCAACATTAAAGATGTTCTGGCCGCACGAGAAATTCCTGCTAACCTGCATGAACTCATTCATCTAGCCACTCGCATTGACATGCGTTTTTCCGAAAGGCGTCAGGAGCTCCGCCAGGATATGGACTTTGTTCGCACGAGGCGTTTTTTCTCCCTGGCTCCTCTCTCCTCTGGTCCTCTGCAATCCGTTCCTGTGCCTCCCGCCGTGGAGGCTATGCAAGTTGACCGGTCTCGCTTGACACCTCAAGAGAGGACACGACGCCGCATGGAGAATCTTTGCCTGTACTGTGCCGGTACCGAACACTTCCTGAAGGATTGTCCTATCCGTCCTCCCCGCCTGGAAAGACGTACGCTGACGCCGCACAAAGGTGAGACAGTTCTTGATGTCAACTCTGCTTCTCCACGCCTTACTGTGCCTGTGCGGATATCTGCCTCTACCTTCTCCTTCTCTACTATGGCCTTCTTGGATTCCGGATCTGCAGGAAATTTTATTTTGGCCTCTCTCATCAACAGGTTCAACATCCCGGTGACCAGTCTCGCCAGACCCCTCTACATCAATTGTGTTAACAATGAAAGATTGGACTGTACCGTGCGTTACCGCACGGAGCCCCTCCTAATGTGCATCGGACCTCATCACGAAAAAATTGAGTTTTTGGTCCTCTCCAATTGCACTTCCGAAATTCTCCTTGGACTACCGTGGCTTCAACGCCATTCCCCAACCCTTGATTGGTCCACAGGAGAGATCAAGAGCTGGGGTACTTCTTGTTTCAAGGACTGTCTTAAACCGGTTCCCAGTACTCCCCGCCGTGACCCTGTGGGTCCCCCTGTAACCGGTCTCCCTAAGGCTTATATGGACTATGCTGACGTATTTTGCAAAAAACAAGCTGAGACTTTACCTCCTCACAGGCCTTATGACTGTCCTATTGACCTCCTCCCGGGCACTACTCCACCCCGGGGCAGAATTTATCCTCTGTCTGCCCCAGAGACTCTTGCTATGTCTGAATACATCCAGGAAAATTTAAAAAAGGGGTTTATCCGCAAATCCTCCTCTCCTGCCGGAGCTGGATTTTTCTTTGTGTCCAAAAAAGATGGCTCCCTACGTCCTTGCATTGATTACCGCGGACTTAATAAAATCACGGTAAAGAACCGCTACCCCCTACCTCTTATCTCAGAACTCTTTGATCGCCTTCAAGGTGCCCACATCTTTACCAAACTGGACTTAAGAGGTGCTTATAATCTCATCCGCATCAGGGAGGGGGACGAATGGAAAACTGCATTTAACACCAGAGATGGACACTTTGAGTATTTAGTCATGCCCTTTGGCCTGTGCAACGCCCCTGCCGTCTTCCAAGACTTTGTTAATGAAATTTTTCGTGATCTCTTATATTCCTGTGTTGTTGTGTATCTGGACGATATTCTGATTTTTTCTGCCAACTTAGAAGAACATCGCCAGCATGTCCGCATGGTTCTTCAGAGACTTCGAGACAATCAACTTTATGCCAAAATGGAGAAATGTCTGTTTGAATGTCAATCTCTTCCTTTCCTAGGATACTTGGTCTCTGGCCGGGGACTACAAATGGACCCAGATAAACTCTCTGCCGTCTTAGATTGGCCACGCCCCTCCGGACTCCGTGCTATCCAACGTTTTTTGGGGTTCGCCAATTATTACAGACAATTTATTCCCTTTTTTCCACTATTGTGGCTCCTATCGTGGCTTTAACCAAGAAGAATGCCAATCCTAAGTCCTGGTCTCCCCAAGCGGAAGACGCATTTAAACGGCTCAAGTCTGCCTTTTCTTCTGCTCCCGTGCTCTCCAGACCTGACCCATCTAAACCCTTCCTATTGGAGGTTGATGCCTCCTCAGTGGGAGCTGGAGCGGTCCTTCTACAAAAAAATTCTTCCGGGCATGCTGTTACTTGTGGTTTTTTTTCTTGGACCTTCTCTCCGGCGGAGAGGAACTACTCCATCGGGGATCGAGAACTACTGGCCATTAAATTGGCACTTGAGGAATGGAGGCATCTGCTGGAGGGATCAAAATTTCCAGTTATCATTTACACCGATCACAAGAATCTCTCCTATCTCCAGTCTGCCCAACGGCTGAATCCTCGCCAGGCCAGGTGGTCGTTGTTCTTTGCCCGTTTTAACTTTGAAATTCATTTTCGCCCTGCCGACAAGAACATTAGGGCCGATGCTCTCTCTCGTTCCTCGGATGCCTCGGAAGTAGAGGTATCTCCGCAACACATCATTCCTCCTGACTGTCTGATCTCCACTTCTCCAGTCTCCATCAGGCAAACTCCTCCAGGGAAGACCTTCGTTTCTCCACGCCAACGTCTCGGGATTCTCAAATGGGGTCACTCCTCCCACCTCGCAGGCCATGCGGGCATCAAAAAGTCCTTGCAACTCATCTCTCGTTTCTATTGGTGGCCGACTCTGGAGACGGATGTTGTTGATTTTGTGCGGGCTTGTACTGTCTGTGCCCGGGATAAGACTCCTCGCCAGAAGCCTGCTGGTCTCCTTCATCCTCTGCCTGTCCCCGAACAGCCTTGGTCTCTGATTGGTATGGACTTTATTACAGACTTACCCCCATCCCGTGGCAACACTGTTGTTTGGGTGGTCGTTGATCGATTTTCCAAGATGGCACATTTTATTCCTCTTCCTGGTCTTCCTTCAGCGCCTCAGTTGGCAAAACAATTTTTTGTACACATTTTTCGTCTTCACGGTTTGCCCACGCAGATCGTCTCGGATAGAGGCGTCCAATTCGTGTCAAAATTCTGGAGGGCTCTCTGTAAACAACTCAAGATTAAATTAAACTTCTCTTCTGCTTATCATCCTCAATCCAATGGGCAAGTAGAAAGAATTAACCAGGTCCTGGGTGACTATTTACGGCATTTTGTTTCCTCCTGCCAGGATGACTGGGCAGATCTTCTACCATGGGCCGAATTCTCGTACAACTTCAGAGTCTCTGAATCTTCTGCTAAATCCCCATTTTTCGTGGTGTACGGCCGTCACCCTCTTCCCCCCCTCCCTACTCCCTTGCCCTCTGGTTTGCCCGCTGTGGATGAAGTGACTCGTGATCTTTCCACCATATGGAAAGAGACCCAAAATTCTCTTTTACAGGCTTCTTCTCGCATGAAAAAGTTTGCCGATAAGAAAAGAAGAGCTTCCCCCATTTTTGCTCCCGGAGACAAGGTATGGCTCTCCGCTAAATATGTCCGCTTCCGTGTCCCCAGTTACAAACTGGGACCACGCTATCTGGGTCCTTTCAAAATCTTGTGCCAGATTAATCCTGTCTCTTGCAAACTTCTTCTTCCTCCTTCTCTTCGTATTCCCAATGCCTTTCATGTCTCTCTCCTTAAACCACTCATCATCAACCGTTTCTCTCCCAAACTTGTTTCTCCCACTCCTGTTTCCGGTTCTTCTGACATCTTCTCCGTGAAGGAGATACTGGCCTCCAAGACGGTCAGAGGGAAAAAATTTTTTTGGTTGATTGGGAGGGCTGTGGTCCTGAAGAGAGATCCTGGGAACCTGAGGACAACATCCTAGACAAAAGTCTGGTCCTCAGGTTCTCAGGCTCCAAGAAGAGGGGGAGACCCAAGGGGGGGGGTACTGTTACGCCGAGCGCTCCGGGTCCCCGCTCCTCCCCGGAGCGCTCGCAACATCCTCGCTACTGCAGCGCCCCGGTCAGATCTACTGACCGGGTGCGCTGCGATACCGCCCCCAGCCGGGATGCGATTCGCGATGCGGGTGGCGCCCGCTCGCGATGCGCACCCCGGCTCCCGTACCTGACTCGCTCTCCGTCGGTCCTGTCCCGGCGCGCGCGGCCCCGCTCCCTAGGGCGCGCGCGCGCCGGGTCTCTGCGATTTAAAGGGCCACTGCGCCACTGATTGGCGCAGTTGGTCTAATTAGTGTGTTCACCTGTGCACTCCCTATGTATACCTCACTTCCCCTGCACTCCCTCGCCGGATCTTGTTGCCATTGTGCCAGTGAAAGCGTTTCCTAGTGTGTTCCTAGCCTGTGTTCCAGACCTCCTGCCGTTGCCCCTGACTACGATCCTTGCTGCCTGCCCCGACCTTCTGCTACGTCCGACCTTGCTCTTGTCTACTCCCTTGTACCGCGCCTATCTTCAGCAGTCAGAGAGGTTGAGCTGTTGCTAGTGGATACGACCTGGTTACTACCGCCGCTGCAAGACCATCCCGCTTTGCGGCGGGCTCTGGTGAATACCAGTAGTAACTTAGAACCGGTCCACTAGCACGGTCCACGCCAATCCCTCTCTGGCACAGAGGATCCACCTCCTGCCAGCCGAATCGTGACACTTGTCCTGAGACCAGGTATCCCAGGAAAGGAAGACAGCTACGTTCAAAGAGGCACTTTTCAATTTTGGCGTAGAGATGGTTAACACGGAGGCGCTGGAGCACTTGACAAACATGGAGGCAGTGTTCCTCTAGGTTGGAGGAGAAGATTAATATGTCATCAAGATAGACCACTACGCGGGTATACAATAAGTCCCGAAAGATTTCATTGACAAAGTCTTGGAAGACTGCAGGGGCGTTGCAAAGACCAAATGGCATGACGAAGTATTCGAAGTGGCCATCTCTGGTGTTAAAAGCGGTTTTCCACTCATCTTCTTCACGAATTCTGATGAGGTTATACACGCCCCTGAGGTCAAGCTTAGTAAAAATCTTTGCTCCGCGCAGACGGTCAAAGAGTTCCGAGATGAGAGGCAGAGGGTAGTGGTTCTTTACAGTGATTTTATTGAGGCCGCGGTAGTCAATACAAGGGCGTAGTGACCCGTCCTTCTTGGCAACAAAGAAGAATCCTGCTCCGGCAGGAGAAGAAGACTTCCTGATATAACCTTTCTTGAGATTCTCCTGAATGTACTCCGTCATGGCCTTAGTTTCTGGAGCGGAGAGAGGGTAAATCCTGCCACGGGGCGGTGTGGTACTAGGGAGCAAGTCAATAGGACAGTCGTAGGGCCTATGTGGTGGTAAGGCCTCTGCCTGCTTCTTGCAAAAGACGTCAGAAAAGTCCTGATAGGCCTTTGGAAGGCCGAGCAATGGAGAAGCAATGGAAACTTGGCTAGTAGGTACCGACTTAAGGCAACGTGTGTGGAAGGAAGAGCCCCAGGATTTAATGTCCCCAGTTGTCCAGTCAAGGGTAGGAGAGTGGCGCTGGAGCCAGGGCAAGCCTAGAAGGATGTCAGAGGTGCACTTTGGCAGAACAAAAAATTCAATCGTTTCTTGATGGAGAACCCTCACGGTCATGTGCACGGGTTCTGTGCGGTAATGCACGGTGCAATTCAGGTTTTCTCCGTTAACCGAAGAAATGAAGAAGGGCTTGACGTGACGGATAACAGGGATGTTAAACCGGTTGATGAAGGAGGCTTTAATGAAGTTTCCTGCTGAACCAGAGTCCAAGAAGGCCTCCGCAGAGAAGGAGGCTTTAGCGGCTGGAGAAATCCGTACTGGAATAGTCAGGCGTGGAGAGGAAGAATTTACACCCAGTGACGCCTCTCCCACGTTCACTAGGTGCGAGCGTTTCCCTGACGCTGAGGACGAAGAGGACAGTCCTTTAAGAAATGTTCAGAGCTCGCACAGTATAAGCATAAGTTCTCGTTCCTCCGGCGACTCCTCTCTTGCTGGGTCAAGTGAGACCAGTCCACTTGCATGGCCTCCTCAGTGGGAGGCACAGTAACAGGCTGCAAAGGATGCTGAAAGAGAGGAGCCAGGTGTGGGTTTCGCCTGGTGCAAACAAGATCTTTCTCCTCGCGGAGCTCCTGACGTCTTTCAATGTAGCGCATATCAATGCGGGTAGTCAACTGGATGAGTTCAGTCAGGGAGGAGGGTATCTCTCGTGCGGCCAGACAATCCTTAATGTGGCTGGATAAACCTTTTTTAAAGGTCGCGCAGAGAGCCTCATTATTCCAGGCCAACTCAGAGGCCAAAGTACGGAATTGTATGGCGTATTCGCCCACTATAGAGTCTCCTTTGGACAAGGTTCAACAAGACTGTTTCCGCGGATGAGGCACGGGCAGGTTCCTCAAAGACACTGCGGACTTCAAAAAAGAAGGACAGGACGGAGGCAGTGGCAGGATCGTTGCCTTCCAGATAGTAAACTGACCACGAACGCCACCTTAGACCGTTCTGTGGGAAACTGGTCCGACAACATCTCCAGGTGCAGGGAACATTGGGACAGGAATCCCCGGCACCTCTTAGAGTCCCCGTCAAACTTATCCGGGAGAGACAAGCAGACTCTAGCAGTGGTAGCGGATACTCGGAGAGGAGGGGATGCTGGAGCTGGCGGAGGAGATGGTTGAGTCTGTGGAGGTAGAAGCTGTTGAATCATGGCGGTCAGCTGCGACAGCTGTTGTCCTTGTTGGGCAATCTGCTGGGACTGTTGGGCGACCACGGAAGTGAGGTCAGCGAGGCTTGGCAGCGGCACCTCAGCGGGATCCATTGCCGCATCTACTGTCAGGATCCGGACTAGCGGCTGGTGAGGACACTGGAGGTGGATCCTCTGTGCCAGAGAGGCGATGGTGCGGGTCGTACTGGGGGATCGTTTCTAAGTAGTTACTGGTCTTCAGCAGAGCCCGCCGCAAAGCGGGATGGATTTGCTGTGGTGGTAACTACCAGGTCGTGTTGCCCAGTAGCGACTCGATCCCTCTGGCCGCTAAGACAGGCGTGGTATAAAAGGACAAGGCAAAGGCAAGGTCAGACGTAGCAGAAGGTCAGGGCAGGCGGCAATGGTTCGTAGTCAGGGGCAATGGCAGAAGGTCAGATACACAGGCTAGGCAAATACACAAAATGCTTTCTCAGGGCACAAGGCAACAAGATTCGGCAAGGGGAGGAAGAGGAAGTGAGTATTTATGCATTTTAACTTGATTGAGTCAGGCACCAATTAGTGGTGCACTGGCCCTTTAAATTTCAGTGAGCCGGTGCGCGAGCGCCCTAGGGAGCGGGGCTGCGCGCGACGGGAGGAAGACACAGCAGGATCCAACTGGTAAGTGACTTGGGATGCGACCCCCAGGCGGGGACGTCCCGCCACGTGGATCGCATCCCCGCCGCAGGCAGGGGGACAGCTCTCCCGGTCAGGGACAGTGAACGGAGCGTGCTACAAGCCGAACGCCGCGAGCGCTCCGGGGAAGCCGCGGGACCCGGAGCGCTCGGCGTTACACATGTCTAATTTAAATTAAAAACTATATGTTCTCCTTATGCTGCTGTCCCTTCCAGGCTGAGTCATTCAGCCACTATATGGTTTACTCATGTTGCTGCCATCTAAAGCCTATGTCATTCTGCTACTATATGTTCTCCTCATGCTGCTGCCACCTCCAGACTGAGTAATTTTGCCATTATATGGTTTACTCATGCTGCTGCCACCTAAAGCCTATGTCTTTCTGCGACTATATGGTCTCCTCATGCTGCCAACACCTCAAGCCTGATTAGGAATGAACCAATTTTTTTCTGTATATTTGGCGAATCAGCTGAATGAAATTTTTAAAAAGTTTGTTCATCTCTAGACTTATTTAGTTGGTTAGTTAGTGTTAGTTCAGCATAGTTTAATGTTACTTTATTTAGTAGGTTAGTTTGTGATAGTTATGTAGAGTATAATGTGATTGTTTGTATATTTAATGGTTTTTATGTAGATGAATGAATTAGTGTCTATTGTTATTTATTAAATATAAATTTTGTATTATATTACTGTATTGTGGGGTTTTCCCTTCATTGTTGCCCATTTTTTCTGTACATCTTATGGATACAAAATTTAAATGCTGTGTTCACATATTTACCCTCCTGGTGGGGGCAGTGGGCAACTTCCTCCTCCTCTTCTTCAGGAGCTGGGGGGGGGGGGTGGTGGTGAAACAGGTGACCGATGGGACGGTTCTGCCACCTCCTCCTCCACCCTCCCTCCTCTGCCTTACAGAGGGAAGTGGAGCTCCTGTAAGCACACAATGTAGAGAATGTAGACAAACCACTTAGAACTCATAACCAATGCAAATTCATCCCTTAATGACCGGGCCATTTTCCACCTTTCTGCTCAGGCCATTTTTTAGCAAATTGGACATGGGTCACTTTATACGGTGATAACTTTAAAACATTTTTACTTATCATAGCCATTGTGAGATTTTTTCTCATCAAATATTGCATTTCAGGACAGTGGGAAAATTCAGTCACAAAATTTCTTTGTTAAATAAGCCATTTTTTTCACCTTACATCACAAAAAGTGTACTAAGTAATGTAGTAGTAGAAGTAATGATTTGTAAAGGGATGAAATACTTATTTTCATAACTGTATATATACATTACATTTGTTTGTCTCGCCAACACTCTGTAATGTATTGTACCTGGGCACTTCCGGTCCCTGTTCTTAGTGATCTGATCCAGGTTCCTCCGCTTTAGATCTGACCACTTCTTGAATATCGACAAGGGGATACGCCTCCTCCGATGCCTGGCCACCAGCTCCTCCTGTACCCCGAGGACAATCCTCTGTTTGTCCATTTGGGACCGGGTTTGGTCATATCCCCTTTGTAAAAATTGCTGCAGGATGAAGATGCAAGTATATGAATTATCCCAATCTAAAATAATTTGTTGTGACATCACAGCACTATGTCTGTGGGATGTACGTATGGACAGCCTAGAAATATATCTCACATTCACATTGCACATACATTTTCCTGCCTTACACTATATACCCCCCCCCCCACTCACACACACACACGCACAGACAGTCTATGGATCAGGGGTACTCAACTATTTTTAGTGAGGGTCCGCATATTCAGATCTGCCATCCGGTAAAGGTCCAAGGTGAGTGCTAAGGCCTGGTTCACACCTAGCGGCCTCAGAGCCATGAAGGAAATAGCAAACAAGCGACTGAAGTGTGGACCTGAATACTGCCACACACTGTACTCCTAAATATCATACTACACACTGTACCCTCTGAATACAATACTGCCACACATTGTACCCTCTGAATATAATACTGCCACACATTGTACCCTCTGAATATAATACTGCAGACTGTACCCCTGAATATAATACTGCCACACACTGTACCCTCAGAATATAATACTGCCACACACTGTACCCACTGAATATAATACTACACACTGTACCCCTGAATATAATACTACCACACATTGTAACCTCTGAATATAATACTGCCACACATTGTACCCTCTGAATATAATACTACAGACTGTACATCTGAATATAATACTGCCACACACTGTACCCTCAGAATATAATACTGCCACACACTGTACCCACTGAATATAATACTACACACTGTACCCCTGAATATAATACTACCACACATTGTAACCTCTGAATATAATACTAACGCCCACTGGGCCCTTAAATATAATACTATCACACACTGTACCCCTGAATATAATACTGCCACACATGTCGCTGTGCCCCCAGAATTAATGATGCCGCTGTGCCCCCAGAATTAATGATGCTGCTGTGCCCCTAGAATTAATGATGTCGCTGTGTCCCCAGAATTAATGATGCCGCTGTGCCCCCAGAATTAATGATGTCGCTGTGCCCCCAGAATTAATGATGTCGCTGTGCCCCCAGAATTAATGATGTCGCTGTGCCCCCAGAATTAATGATGCCGTGGTTCCCCCAGAATTAATGATGTCGCTGTGCCCCCAGAATTAATGATGCCACTGTGCCCCCAGAATTAATGATGTTGCTGTGGCCCCAGAATTAATGATGCTGCTGTGGCCCCAGAATTAATGATGTCGCTGTGGCCCCAGAATTAATGATGCCACTGTGCCCCCAGAATTAATAATGCTTCTGTAAATCTAATATTTCCCCTTCAAAGATGTATTATTGGTTGGCGCACTAAGTATTATCTACTTACAATTGATAAATAGTGAAGTTGTATCTATTGCAAAATCATTTTCACATGGCGATTTCCGCATGCACGATTATATTTTAACACTATAAAGAGATTGACCAAACATGCCTGTGAAGTGTAGTGAAATACACTGGTGTAATGTGAAAATACGGATCAGGAGTTTTTCCTCCTTCCTTGTGAATTTGCTGCCCATCATGTTTGCTGAATACTCACAGGAAACTGCGCAGTAAACTTTGCGCATGCAAATTTTATGATGAATTTTCGCATAGAAAAAAAAGGCAGCAAATATTGAGAATATGCGGTTTTCGCGAATATAGGATGAATATTTACCCATATATTCGCGAAATATCGCAAACATGGCCTATGCCGCTCATCACTAATAGTCAACATCCTCAGACATTACATACAGCTTACTAATCCCTATGTACTAATGCAAATGTCTATGTAAAATGAATGTAAATACATATCATAGAGTCAGGTGACTGATCCTCTGGCTGCTGTTTATAGAGCACAGTCCTATTCATAGACACAGCTGTTCTCATTGACACCTTGCACCTGAGAACAGACGGACACCAACAGGATCTTCTCCCCTTATGGCTCTTCCCCCAGATTCCACGGCGGTTCTGACCATATCTGCCCTTGAAGCTGCAGCCGGGATGGTCTCCAGTTCTTTCATTGGGTTTCATATTCTAAAAAACATTTCTAAAGGACAAACCATAAGCACCATAGATAAAATCCTCCTGGCACTGAGCATCTCCAACATGGTGTCACCCATCACACTGTTATCCTCCATTGTTAATCATGTTGTCTGGAATGAGATGAACATCTCCAGTATGTTGAGATACATGATGGTCTTGTACTGTATGAGCTCCTGCTCCTGGCTGACAGTCTGTCTCTCCTTCTTCTATTATAGTAAGGTTATGCAGTTCCGGTCCAGGTATCTCTCCAGGTTGAAGAATAACATTGATTCACTGACCCCATGGACAATCCTGGTGGTGGAGGTCATATCTCTAGGTGGCAGCTTTATGAATGTCATGAAGGACTTCATTCCAGGACTCTCTCCATGGAACTCTGACGTGACAACCAACATCACCAAAGACAGTTCTACAACATCATCCTTGTACGAGGTGATGTACCTTAGTAACTTTGTCCTATATCCGTGTATGATAGTCCTTACTGTGTGGATTATGGCTTCTGTCATTATGCACATTCATAGGATGAGGAGAAACATCTCCACTGCTAGGACCATCAACCTGGAGGTTCACCAGAGGGTTGTCCGTACTCTGCAGCATCTAGTGGCTTTCTATGTAGTCTTTTATCTCCTGCTGATCATTGAATATAATATATCGCTCCCGGGTGTCTAGAGTCACTGCACATATCAGATTATTCTGCTCACATTCAGTCCTGGGCTGTCTGTCATTTTAATTCATGGAAACCCAAGACTGAAAGAGTCCTGGAACCAGATGTGGCCGTGCCGTGGACTGAGGAGGAGCGGGTCAGAGCGCTCAGATAACTCTACTTAATATTCTATCTTTATATATTTTATTGTTTTATTCCAAAACATAAGAACTGATATATTTGTTGAAATGAATCTTGTGACACCATAATGCTTGATAAAGTGAAATATTAGGAGCTGTAGTGATACTTTATATTTTATGTAGATGTTTGATCTCTGAACCTCGGCTGATGGAGTCACTGTTGAGCCGCCATGATGTCCAGATGTTTCACTACCTGTGTCCCTATTGGTTAAGAGTTCCATACCAAGGGGCAAATGTCATAGCCAGGTATTATAAATACATTTCCAAGCCACAGTAAGGGGGGCATATGGGAGATCAGAGGACACCACGACAAATCATGTAATAATATAGTCTTGTACAAAATAAGGGGGGGGGGGCAGGTGGACTACCATGCAGTATGACTCTACAGTCACTATACAAAGGCTTCCGATTATGACACCTTCTTACCCTCTTTCCCATAACTTAGAGTTTGATGTCTCATACATTTCTGGTAGCATCTTCTTTGATTGCGGCCATTATGATATTGGGATAAATTATATCTATTATTATGTATAGTGAACAGATCTTTCTCTAATCTACAGTTTGAGATAGTAGTTTCTAAGTTATAGAGCATTCCCCCTTCTTATACGGAAGACATGTAGGATACAGAGCACTCTCCCTTCTTCTGCAGAGAATGTGTGGGATACAGAGCACTCTCCCTTCTTCTGCAAAGAATGTGTAGGATACAGAGCACTCACCCTTCTTCTGCAGAGAATGTGTAGGATACAGGGCACTCTCCCTTCTTCTGCAGAGAATGTGAAGGATACAGAGCACTCTCCCTTCTTCTGCAGAGAATGCGTAGGATACAGAGCACTCTCTCTTCTTCTGCAGAGAATGTGTAGGATACAGGACACTCTCCCTTCTTCTGCAGAATGTGTAGGATACAGAGCACTCTCCCTTCTTCTGCAGAATGTGTAGGATACAGAGCACTCTCCCTTCTTCTGCAGAGAATGTGTAGGACACAGAGCCCTCTCTCTTCTTCTGCAGAATGTGTAGGATACAGAGTACTCTCCCTTCTTCTGCAGTGAATGTGTAGGATACAGAGCACTCTCCCTTCTTATTCGGAAAACGTGTAGGATACAGAGCACTCTCCCTTCTTCTGCAGAGAATGTGTAGGATACAGAGTACTCTCCCTTCTTCTGCAGAGAATGTGTAGGATACAGAGTACTCTCCCTTCTTATGCAGAGAATGTGTAGGATACAGAGTACTCTCCCTTCTTATGCAGAGAATGTGTAGGATACAGAGCACTCTCCCTTCTTCTGCAGAGAATGTGTAGGATACAGAGTACTCTCCCTTCTTCTGCAGAGAATGTGTAGGATACAGAGTACTCAACCTTCTTATGCGGAGAATGTGTAGGATACAGAGCACTCTCCCTTCTTCTGCAGAGAATGTGTAGGATACAAAGCACTCTCCCTTCTTCTGCAGAGTGTGTAGGATACAGAGTACTCTCCCTTCTTCTGCAGAGAATGTGTAGGATACAGAGTACTCTCCCTTCTTATGCGGAAAACGTGTATGAGACAGAGCACTCTTCCTTCTTCTGCAGAAAATATGTAGGATACAGAGTACTCTCCCTTCTTATTCAGAGAATGTGTAGGATACAGAGTACTCTCCCTTTTTATTCAGAGAATTTGTGGGACACAGAGCACTCTCCCTTCTTATGTGGGGAACGTGTAGGATACAGAGCACTCTCCCTTCTTCTGCAGAGAATGTGTAGGATACAGAGCACTCTCCCTTCTTCTGCAGAGAATGTGTAGGATACAGAGCACTCTCCCTTCTTCTGCAGAGTGTGTAGGATACAGAGCACTCTCCCTTCATCTGCAGAGAACGTGTAGAATACAGAGCACTCTCCCTTCTTCTGCAGAGAATGTGTAGGATACAGAGCACTCTCCCTTCTTCTGCAGAGAATGTGTAGGATACAGAGCACTCTCCCTTCTTATGTGGAGAACGTGTAGGTTACAGAGCACTCTCCCTTCTTATGCGGAGAATGTGTAGGATATAGAGCACTCTCCCTTCTTCTGCAGAGAATGTGTAGGATACAGAGTACTCTCCCTTCTTATGCAGAGAATGTGTAGGATACAGAGCACTCTCCCTTCTTCTGCAGAGAATGTGTAGGATACAGAGCACTCTCCCTTCTTATGTGAAGAACGTGTAGGATACAGAGCACTCTCCCTTCTTATGCGGAGAATGTGTAGGATACAGAGCAATCTCCCTTCTTCTGCAGAGAATGTGTAGGATACAGAGCACTCTCCCTTCTTATGCGGAGAACGTGTGGGATACAGGGCACTCCTCCTTCTTATGCGGAGAATGTGTAGTATAAAGAGCACTCTCCCTTCTTCTGCAGAGAATGTGTAGGATACAGAGTACTTTCCCTTCTTCTGCAGAGAATGTGAAGGATACAGAGCACTCTCCCTTCTTCTGCAGAGAATGTGTGGGATACAGAGCACTCTCCCTTCTTCTGCAGAGAATGTGTTGGATAGAGAGTACTCTCCCTTCTTCTGCAGAGAATGTGTAGGATACAGAGTACTCTCCCTTCTTATGCAGAGAATGTGTAGGATACAGACCACTCTCCCTTCTTCTGCAGAGAATGTGTAGGATACAGAGCACTCTCCCTTCTTATGTGGAGAACGTGTAGGTTACAGAGCACTCTCCCTTCTTATGCGGAGAATGTGTAGGATACAGAGCACTCTCCCTTCTTCTGCAGAGAATGTGTAGGATACAGAGCACTCTCCCTTCTTCTGCAGAGAATGTGTAGGATACAGAGCACTCTCCCTTCTTCTGCAGAGTGTGTAGGATACAGAGCACTCTCCCTTCATCTGCAGAGAACGTGTAGAAAACAGAGCACTCTCCCTTCTTCTGCAGAGAATCTGTAGGATACAGAGCACTTCCCCTTCTTCTGCAGAGAATGTGTAGGATACAGAGCACTATCCCTTCTTCTGCAGAGAATGTGTAGGATACAGAGTACTCTCCCTTCTTATGCGGAAAACGTGTAGAATACAGAGCACTCTCCCTTCTTATGCGGAAAACGTGTAGAATACAGAGTACTCTCCCTTCTTATGCAGAGAATGTGTAGGATACAGAGCACTCTCCCTTCTTCTGCAGAGAACATGTACGATACAGAGCACTCTCCCTTCTGCAGAGAATGTGTAGGATACAGAGCACTCTCCCTTCTTCTGCAGAGAATGTGTAGGATACGGAGTACTCTACCTTCTTATGCAGAGAATGTGTAGTATAAAGAGCACTCTCCCTTCTTCTGCAGAGAATGTGTAGGATACAGAGCACTCTCCCTTCTTCTGCAGAGAATGTGTAGGATACATAGCACTCTCCCTTCTTCTGCAGAGAATGTGTAGGATACAGAGCACTCTCTCTTCTTATGTGGAGAACGTGTAGGATACAGAGCACTCTCCCTTCTTATGCGGAGAATGTGTAGGATACAGAGCACTCTCCCTTCTTCTGCAGAGAATGTGTAGGATACAGAGCACTCTCCCTTCTTCTGCAGAGAATGTGTAGGATACATAGCACTCTCCCTTCTTCTGCAGAGTGTGTAGGATACAGAGCACTCTCCCTTCATCTGCAGAGAACGTGTAGGATACAGAGCACTCTCCCTTCTTCTGCAGAGAGTGTGTAGGATACAGAGTACGCTCCCTTCTTATGCGGAAAACGTGTAGAATACAGAGCACTCTCCCTTCTTATGTGGAAAACGTGTAGAATACAGAGTACTCTCCCTTCTTATGCAGAGAATGTGTAGGATACAGAGCACTCTCCCTTCTTCTGGAGAGAATGTGTAGGATACAGAGCACTCTCCTTTCTTATGCGGAGAACGTGTAGGATACAGAGTACTCTCCATTCTTATGCGGAAAACATGTAGAATACAGAGTACTCTCCCTTCTTATGCAGAGAATGTGTATGTTACAGAGCACTCTCCCTTCTTCTGCAGAGAATGTGTAGGATACAGAGCACTCTCCCTTCTTATGCAGAGAACGTGTAGGATACAGGGCACTCTCCCTTCTTATGCGGAGAATGTGTAGTATAAAGAGCACTCTCCCTTCTTCTGCAGAGAAAGTATAGGATACAGAGTACTTTCCCTTCTTCTGCAGAGAATGTGTAGGATACAGAGCACTCTCCCTTCTTCTGCAGAGAATGTGTAGGATACCGAGCACTCTCCCTTCTTCTGCAGAGTGTGTAGGATACAGAGTACTCTCCCTTCTTCTGCAGAGAATGTGTAGGATACAGAGTACTCCCTCCTCTTCTGCAGAGAATGTGTAGGATACAGAGCAATCTCCCTTCTTCTGCAGAGAATGTGTAGGATACAGAGCACTCTCCCTTCTTCTGCAGAGAATGTGTAGGATACAGAGCACTCTCCCGTCTTCTGTAGAGAAAGTGTAGGATACAGAGCACTCTCCCTTCTTCTGCAGAGAATGTAGGATACAGAGCACTCTCCCTTCTTCTGCAGAGAATGTGTAGGATACAGAGCACTTTCCCTTCTTCTGCAGAGAATTTGTAGTATACAGAGCACTCTCCCTTCTTCTGCGAAGAATATGTAGGATACTGAGCACTCTCCCTTCTTCTGCAGAGAATGTGTAGGATACAGAGCACTCTCCCTTCTTTTGCAGAGAATGTGTAGGTTACAGAGTACTCTCCCTTCTTCTGCAGAGAATGAGTAGGATACAGAGTACTCTCCCTTCTTCTGTAGAGAATGTGAAGGATACAGAGCACTCTCCCTTCTTCTGCAGTGAATGTGTAGGATACAGAGCACTCTCCCTTCTTCTGTAGAGAAAGTGTAGGATACAGAGCACTCTCCCTTCTTCTGCAGAGAATGTGTAGGATACAGAGCACTCTCCCTTCTGCAGAGAATGTGTAGGATACAGAGCACTCTCCCTTCTTCTGCAGAGAATGTGTAGGATACAGAGCACTCTCCCTTCTTATGCAGAGAATGTGTAGGATACACAACACTCTCCCTTCTTTTGCAGAGAATTTGTAGGATACAGAGCACTCTCCCTTCTTCTGCAGAGAATGTGTAGGATACAGAGCACTCTCCCTTCTTCTGCAGAGAATGTGTAGGATACAGAGCACTCTCCTTTCTTCTGCAGAGAAAGTGTAGGATACAGAGCACTCTCCCTTCTTCTGCAGATGTGTAGGATACAGAGCACTCTCCTTTCTGCTGCAGAGAACAAGGCATGTTCTAGGCATATTACAGCATATTAATGCACATATATTGCATCTAGCAAATTCTTATCTTTCAACATCTAATTGACATGTTACAAATATATCCACAAGGATGTATTCCTCCAAATTTAGAGAGATTATATAAATCTTATGTTGTACCTAATAAAATGTACTACCAGATATTTCCTCCAAATTTAGTACCACGGAATATATATCTGTACCTAAAATGTCCTATCTGATTTGTGTGTTTAGTTAGAAGGGGATGGTGAGTTCAACCATTCCCATCCTTTTTTATATATTTATAGATGAGATATTTCCCCATTCTTTATAATATTTAGTGCACTGTCCATGAATACATGTGGAACTAACCATTGTAACTGATGTTATACTGAGACATAGTTACTAATTCCTACATATGTGGTTGTACTGAATGTAACCAAGATAAGCTTAGAATGCTTCATTAATGTTCTATTTATGTTCCTATCTCTTTAAAAATTAATACACGTAGATTATATTGAACTAATCTTTTTCTATATGCAAATTACTAACATTAGCTTATGATAATTTACTAATAATATTATATATATGATCATATCAGATTAATGATTCATATATACATACTGTATAATAATTGTGTTTATACAGTGATCCCCCAATCTATGATGGCCCCGACATATGATCATTTCAACATATGACGGCTTTGCTTGTTGAAGGCAGCATCAACATACGAATGCTCCATTGTCATGGTTACCGGCCTAGGTATAAAAAGATCCATATAAAGATCTCTGTCCTGTCCATTCATATATCTGTACATTGTGATCAGATCCCCCTAAGACATTTTTTCTCTAAACTAAATAACCCCTAACGGTGCAGATGGTGTGGCAGTCCCATGTAACCTGGCCCTAGGTGCACACAGCATTGTCAATGGAAGGCTGCACGTGTTGGTAGAAATCCCATAGGGCACATCCCTGTACACTGGAGGCCGGTATGCCCTTGGTGTTGTGGTATGTGGAGTTACCCAGCACAGGTAGACGAGGAGCAGGTACAGCACAATTTTACTTGTAAAACTTAATTATGAGCATCAGTAACAGATTGTTTTACAAGTCCCAAGCTGTAAGTGCTGCAAGTTTCTTATTAGTGTGTGCAGGGGTTAGGTTTTCGTTTTAATGTGTCAGCGACTAAATAAACTTGACATGGAATACAGATTGATTAGTTTAGGAGTGTTACGCCGAGCGCTCCGGGTCCCCGCTCCTCCCCGGAGCGCTCGCTTCTCTCTCGCTACCGCAGCGCTCCGGGCAGCTCCACTGACCCGGTGCGCTGCGATACCGTCTCCAGCCGGGATGCGATTCGCGATGCGGGTAGCGCCCGCTCGCGATGCGCATCCCGGCTCCCGTACCTGACTCGCTCTCCGTCTGTCCTGTCCCGGCGCGCGCGGCCCCGCTCCCTAGGGCGCGCGCGCGCCGGGTCTCTGCGATTTAAAGGGCCACTGCGCCGCTGATTGGCGCAGTGGTTCCAATTAGTGTGTTCACCTGTGCACTCCCTATTTATACCTCACTTCCCCTTCACTCCCTCGCCGAATCTTGTTGCCATCGTGCCAGTGAAAGCGTTTCCTTGTGTGTTCCTAGCCTGTGTTCCAGACCTCCTGCCGTTGCCCCCGACTACGATCCTTGCTGCCTGCCCCGACCTTCTGCTACGTCCGACCTTGCTTCTGTCTACTCCCTTGTACCGCGCCTATCTTCAGCAGTCAGAGAGGTTGAGCCGTTGCTAGTGGATACGACCTGGTCACTACCGCCGCAGCAAGACCATCCCGCTTTGCGGCGGGCTCTGGTGAAAACCAGTAGTGACTTAGAACCGATCCACTAGCACGGTCCACGCCAATCCCTCTCTGGCACAGAGGATCCACTACCTGCCAGCCGGCATCGTGACAGTAGATCCGGCCATGGATCCCGCTGAAGTTCCTCTGCCAGTTGTCGCCGACCTCACCACGGTGGTCGCCCAGCAGTCACAACAGATACTACAGCAGCTACTACCACAGCTTCAGCAATCATCTCCTCCGCCAGCTCCTGCACCTCCTCCGCAGCGAGTGGCCGCTTCTGGTCTACGACTATCCTTGCCGGATAAATTTGATGGGGACTCTAAATTCTGCCGTGGCTTTCTTTCCCAATGTTCCCTGCACTTGGAGATGATGTCGGACCAGTTCCCTACTGAAAGGTCTAAGGTGGCTTTCGTAGTCAGCCTTCTGTCTGGAAAAGCTCTGTCATGGGCCACACCGCTCTGGGACCGCAATGACCCCGTCACTGCCTCTATACACTCCTTCTTCTCAGAAATTCGAAGTGTCTTTGAGGAACCTGCCCGAGCCTCTTCTGCTGAGACTGCCCTGTTGAACCTGGTCCAGGGTAATTCTTCCGTTGGCGAGTACGCCGTACAATTCCGTACTCTTGCTTCAGAATTATCCTGGAATAATGAGGCCCTCTGCGCGACCTTTAAAAAAGGCCTATCCAGCAACATTAAAGATGTTCTGGCCGCACGAGAAATCCCTGCTAACCTACATGAACTCATCCATCTTGCCACTCGCATTGACATGCGTTTTTCCGAAAGGCGTCAGGAGCTCCGCCAGGATATGGACTTTGTTCGCACAAGACGTTTTTTCTCCCCGGCTCCTCTCTCCTCTGGTCCCCTGCAATCCGTTTCTGTGCCTCCCGCCGTGGAGGCTATGCAGGTCGACCGGTCTCGCCTGACACCTCAAGAGAGGACACGACGCCGCATGGAGAATCTCTGTCTGTACTGTGCCAGTACCGAACACTTCCTGAAGGATTGTCCTATCCGTCCTCCCCGCCTGGAAAGACGTACGCTGACTCCGCACAAAGGTGAGACAGTCCTTGATGTCTACTCTGCTTCTCCACGTCTTACTGTGCCTGTGCGGATATCTGCCTCTGCCTTCTCCTTCTCTACTATGGCCTTCTTGGATTCCGGATCTGCAGGAAATTTTATTTTGGCCTCTCTCGTCAACAGGTTCAACATCCCAGTGACCAGTCTCGCCAGACCCCTCTACATCAATTGTGTAAACAATGAAAGATTGGATTGTACCATACGTTTCCGCACGGAGCCCCTTCTAATGTGCATCGGACCTCCTCCCGGGCACTACTCCACCCCGGGGCAGAATCTATCCTCTGTCCGCCCCAGAGACTCTTGCTATGTCGGAGTACATCCAGGAAAATTTAAAAAAAGGCTTTATCCGTAAATCCTCCTCTCCTGCCGGAGCCGGATTTTTCTTTGTGTCCAAAAAAGATGGCTCTCTACGCCCTTGCATTGACTACCGCGGTCTTAATAAAATCACGATAAAGAACCGCTACCCTCTACCCCTCATCTCTGAACTCTTTGATCGCCTCCAAGGTGCCCACATCTTTACCAAACTGGACTTAAGAGGTGCTTATAATCTCATCCGCATCAGAGAGGGGGATGAATGGAAAACGGCATTTAACACTAGAGATGGACACTTTGAGTATCTGGTCATGCCCTTTGGCCTGTGCAACGCCCCTGCCGTCTTCCAAGACTTTGTTAATGAAATTTTTCGTGATCTCTTATACTCCTGTGTTGTTGTATATCTGGACGATATCCTGATTTTTTCTGCCAATCTAGAAGAACACCGCCAGCATGTCCGTATGGTTCTTCAGAGACTTCGTGACAATCAACTTTATGCCAAGATAGAGAAATGTCTGTTTGAATGCCAATCTCTTCCTTTCCTAGGAAACTTGGTCTCTGGCCAGGGACTACAAATGGATCCAGACAAACTCTCTGCCGTCTTAGATTGGCCACGCCCCTCCGGACTCCGTGCTATCCAACGTTTTTTGGGGTTCGCCAATTATTACAGGCAATTTATTCCACATTTTTCTACCGTTGTGGCCCCTATCGTGGCTTTAACCAAAAAAAATGCCAATCCCAAGTCTTGGCCTCCTCAAGCGGAAGACGCCTTTAAACGGCTCAAGTCTGCCTTTTCTTCGGCTCCCGTGCTCTCCAGACCTGACCCATCTAAACCCTTCCTATTGGAGGTTGATGCCTCCTCTGTAGGAGCTGGAGCGGTCCTTCTACAAAAAAATTCTTCCGGGCATGCTGTTACTTGTGGTTTTTTTTCTAGGACCTTCTCTCCGGCGGAGAGGAACTACTCCATCGGGGATCGAGAGCTTCTAGCCATTAAATTAGCACTTGAGGAATGGAGGCATCTGCTGGAGGGATCAAGATTTCCTGTTATTATTTACACCGATCACAAGAACCTCTCCTATCTCCAGTCTGCCCAACGGCTGAATCCTCGCCAGGCCAGGTGGTCTCTGTTCTTTGCCCGATTTAATTTTGAAATTCACTTTCGGCCTGCCGATAAGAACATTAGGGCCGATGCTCTCTCTCGTTCCTCGGATGCCTCGGAAGTTGAACTCTCTCCGCAACACATCATTCCTCCTGACGGCCTGATCTCCACTTCTCCAGCCTCCATCAGGCAAACTCCTCCAGGGAAGACCTTCGTCTCTCCACGCCAACGCCTCGGAATCCTCAAATGGGGTCACTCCTCCCATCTCGAAGGTCATACAGGCATCAAGAAATCTGTGCAACTCATCTCTCGCTTCTATTGGTGGCCGACTCTGGAGACGGATGTCGTGGACTTTGTGCGAGCCTGCACTGTCTGTGCTCGGGATAAGACTCCTCGCCAGAAGCCCACTGGTTTTCTTCATCCTCTGCCTGTCCCCGAACAGCCTTGGTCTCTGATTGGTATGGATTTTATTACAGACCTACCCCCATCCCGTGGCAACACTGTTGTTTGGGTGGTCGTTGATCGATTCTCCAAGATGGCACATTTCATCCCTCTTCCTGGTCTTCCTTCAGCGCCTCAGTTGGCTAAACAATTTTTTGTACACATTTTTCGTCTTCACGGGTTGCCCACACAAATAGTCTCGGATAGAGGCGTCCAATTCGTGTCAAAATTCTGGAGGGCTCTCTGTAAACAACTCAAGATTAAATTAAACTTTTCTTCTGCATATCATCCTCAATCCAATGGACAAGTAGAAAGAATTAACCAGGTCTTGGGTGATTATTTACGACATTTTGTTTCCTCCCGCCAGGATGATTGGGCAGATCTTCTACCATGGGCCGAATTCTCGTATAACTTTAGAGTCTCTGAATCTTCCTCCAAATCCCCATTTTTCGTGGTGTACGGCCGTCACCCTCTTCCCCCCCCTCCCTACTCCCTTGCCCTCTGGTTTGCCCGCGGTAGATGAAGTGACTCGTGATCTTTCCACCATATGGAAAGAGACCCAAGTTTCTCTTTTACAGGCTTCATCTCGCATGAAAAAGTTTGCCGATAAGAAAAGAAGAGCTCCCCCCATTTTTGCTCCCGGAGACAAGGTATGGCTCTCCGCTAAATATGTCCGCTTTCGTGTCCCCAGTTACAAACTGGGTCCTCGCTATCTTGGTCCCTTCAAAGTCTTGTGCCAAATTAATCCTGTCTCTTACAAACTTCTTCTTCCTCCTTCTCTCCGTATTCCTAATGCCTTTCATGTCTCTCTTCTTAAACCACTCATCATCAACCGTTTCTCTCCCAAATTAGTTTCTCCCACTCCTGTCTCCGGTTCTTCTGACGTCTTCTCAGTGAAAGAGATACTAGCCTCCAAGACGGTCAGAGGAAAAAAGTTCTTTTTGGTGGATTGGGAGGGCTGTGGGCCTGAAGAGAGATCCTGGGAACCTGAGGACAACATCCTAGACAAAAGTCTGCTCCTCAGGTTCTCAGGCTCTAAGAAGAGGGGGAGACCCAAGGGGGGGGGGTACTGTTACGCCGAGCGCTCCGGGTCCCCACTCCTCCCCGGAGCGCTCGCTTCTCTCTCGCTACCGCAGCGCTCCGGGCAGCTCCACTGACCCGGTGCGCTGCGATACCGTCTCCAGCCGGGATGCGATTCGCGATGCGGGTAGCGCCCGCTCGCGATGCGCATCCCGGCTCCCGTACCTGACTCGCTCTCCGTCTGTCCTGTCCCGGCGCGCGCGGCCCCGCTCCCTAGGGCGCGCGCGCGCCGGGTCTCTGCGATTTAAAGGGCCACTGCGCCGCTGATTGGCGCAGTGGTTCCAATTAGTGTGTTCACCTGTGCACTCCCCATTTATACCTCACTTCCCCTTCACTCCCTCGCCGGATCTTGTTGCCATTGTGCCAGTGAAAGCGTTTCCTTGTGTGTTCCTAGCCTGTGTTCCAGACCTCCTGCCGTTGCCCCCGACTACGATCCTTGCTGCCTGCCCCGACCTTCTGCTACGTCCGACCTTGCTTCTGTCTACTCCCTTGTACCGTGCCTATCTTCAGCAGTCAGAGAGGTTGAGCCGTTGCTAGTGGATACGACCTGGTCACTACCGCCGCAGCAAGACCATCCCGCTTTGCGGCGGGCTCTGGTGAAAACCAGTAGTGACTTAGAACCGATCCACTAGCACGGTCCACGCCAATCCCTCTCTGGCACAGAGGATCCACTACCTGCCAGCCGGCATCGTGACAAGGAGTTTGGATTCAGCGATTGGGTCTATCCCAGGATATGAATTGGTCCCTGATCTGAGTATAGCCTGACTAAACTGCTCAAAATAATAAATGGAACGCTAAGATAACACATCCTAGATCTGAATGAATGCACTAATTGTATGAAATACTTTGATCTTTACATAGTTGAATGTTCTGACAACAAAATCACACAAAAATGATCAACGGAAATCAAATGTATCAACCCATGGAGGTCTGGATATGGAGTCACACTCAAAATCACAGTGGAAAACCCCACTACAGGCTGATCCAACTTTATGTAATGTCCTTAAGACAAGTCCCAATGAGGCTCAGTAGTGTGTGTGGCCTCCACGTGCCCGTATGACCTCCCTACAACGCCTGGGCATGATCCTGATGAGGTGGAGGATGGTCTCCTGAGGGATGTCCTCCCAGACCTGGACTAAAGCATCCGCCAACTCCTGGACAGTCTGTGGTGGATGGAGCGAGACATCCCAGATGTGCTCAATCGGATTCAGATAATTCACCACAAGATCACCGCAGTGATCCACTAATTCCCTATTTTCCCATATATTAAAAACATATAACTTTATTGATTTATAATAATCCACACCAAATGAAAGATTAAAAATTCAGAGTGTCTCTCTTCCCATATGTATCAATATCCAATGAGTACCGCTGTACCACAATCAATTGTAATTCTGTATGCACCTGCAGTGTGACATACAGATGGGGAAGGCCACCACAAGAATTAAAATCAGTTTACAGCCCCCCTCGACATGTTTTGCCGTTGGACACGGCTTTGTCAAGAGGCCATAGCCCTACAACCTCTTGACAAAGCCGTGTCCAACGGTGAAACATGTCGAGGGGGGCTGTAAACTGATTTTAATTCTTGTGGTGGCCTTCCCCATCTGTATGTCACACTGCAGGTGCATACAGAATTACAATTGATTGTGGTACAGCGGTACTCATTGGATATTGATACATTTGGGAAGAGAGACACTCTGAATTTTTAATCTTTCATTTGGTGTGGATTATTATAAATCAATAAAGTTATATGTTTTTAATATATGGGAAAATAGGGAATTAGTGGATCACTGCGGTGATCTTGTGGTGAATTATCTGGATTAACCCTCCATATATTGGTCTTATATGAATCATCAGTAAATAGGGGTCAATTCCCCCATGTATAGACCTTGCCATATACGGCGATCAATAGCAGAGTATGGCAGGATTTTTATCTAGTAAATTGAATCCTGAATCTTTCCTCACAGAAGCCCAACATGTATTCTCCTCTAATGAATTGCCTTTGAATCAGGTGGATATTAATACAGCATTCCGCAATCTACAAAAGGTATATAAAAAATACCTACGCTCCTGGTGGGAAGTGACAAGCCTGGAGACATATTTACAGCAAGGCTTGGTATATAGGGGACTACGAATCAACATAGCCCCTAACTCACACCAGGAGGATCCTGAATTTATTAAAGGGTGGCAAAAAGTACTGACTGAGAATTCCTTACGTATGATAGAATATTTACTATCATATGAAAAAACAGCGTTTAATTCAGTGAGTGCTTTATTGGAAGCCAAGTTAGAGGAGATACAGACATTCAAGGACAATCTTGAATTTGTGAATCTTGAGCAGCGATTACACAGGAATATCCAGAGTTTTCAATCGGAGATAAAAGAGAAAAAACACAAAAAGTATATACGTGATAAGAGAGATTTTGAATACGGACAAGTGTATACTAAAAGACCTGTAGAGAATCCATATAATAAATATACAGATATCTCCGAATCTGATTTCTCTGAATCTGACGACCCCACGAATAGCAATACCTCTATCAATCAGTTCAACAGACAGCCGAGAAATAAGAGCAGGAAGAGAATTCCATATAACAACAAGAAACCCACATATAGAGGTCCAAACAATCGTGACCCATATCAGGGCTCAGGGAAATATACACAGTCCCCTGGTCAACAGAGTGGTGCAGGTTACTCCAATCAACTGCAACAGAGTGGTGCAGGTAATTCTAATCAACCGCAACAGAGCAGTATTTACAATCAATTCCAACAAGGTGGACCACCAACTATTCCTCGAGTATTGGGGAATTCTTCTAATCAGTTTGGATCCAACCATCAACAATGGGGAGGCAACATGATGCAATCACAGCAAGTAGGACCGTTACAAACAATGGCACCTTTAAATCCTCCTATGGCCATACCCAACAGAAATGGAGATGGAATTTCCTCCATCACATCATATTCTTCTGCCTTACAAGTTACACCATTAATGCAACCCCCAATAGCAACTACTGCATCCCAGATTACATCAATGGGCCAAATGTCAAATGTGGGACCCCCCCCCCTTTTTTTAGGGGAAGGGGTGCAATTGAGGGACAGGGACAAATGGGCCTATCCCTCGAGACAGAAGTAGTAACAATGGATGAGGATGAAATGCAGATATGCAATCTATCCTCACATATACTTACTTATGAACAAACCCAGTTACTCAAAAAAGGATTGTCCTATACACCGACTCCACGATACGATTCTTTTGAGTGGATAAAAGACATCAACTTATTTGCAAGAAAACTTGCACTTTATAAAGTACATAAACCTAACGAGATCAACGCACAAGTTAGACAGGACAATCAAGTAGTCAGTGATTTATACGAATTATTGGAGGAAAATGAAAGCGGAACTAATGGACCCACTGCACCTTTTTCTGATTTGAAACCAAGGAGTAGGACTACTCCGAATTTCACTCAGTTTGACAATATTAATATTTTTGTCCAGATGGTAAGTGCTAAATTGGAGGAAATTAAACCTAAAAAGAGAAAGAAAAATAATCTTACCTTGAGTGAGAGTCGGGCGCTACTCCAACTGCAAAATAACAAAGAAATAATTATTAAGCCCTCCGATAAGGGGGGCAATATAGTTATTATGAATAAGACTGATTACCTTGATATGGTACAGCGGCTGATTGGTGAAAAGACTACATATCAATGTCTGGAGTTCAATCCTACTGAGAAATATACGAACGAATTGAGAGGATTACTTAGGGAAGCGGAAGATAAGGGATTAATTACAGAAGATGAATTTAAATTCATGCTTAATCCAAAACCTACTATTGCAACAGTGTACGCGCTGCCCAAGATACACAAAAAGAAAACACCGATTCCAGGACGCCCTATCATCTCGGGAAATGAGAATCTTACGGAGGGAATAAGCCTCTATGTCAATCAAATGTTGGCCCCCTTTGTTCAAACATTGCCGTCTTATATTAGGGACACTGGTGACGCTGTATCCAGACTACAAGAAATCTCTTTTTCGCCTAGTACATACATTGCAAGCCTTGATGTTGAGGCTCTGTATACTAATATCCAACATGATTTGGGGTTGAAGGAGGTAGATCACTTTCTGTGCACTAGGGGGACACAGTTCACAGAGCACAATACATTTATTTTGTCACTACTTCATTTTTTACTCACTCATAATTATTTTACTTTTGATGGTCACTTTTATTTACAGCACAAAGGCACGGCAATGGGCACAGCGTGTGCACCTAATTTTGCTAATTTATTTTTAGGGTGGTGGGAAAACACGATGGTATTCACTGACACTCATCATGACTACACTTCACATATATTATTTTGGGCATGTTATATTGATGATGTTTTATTATTTTGGGATGGCACTGAGGCACTTTTTGAACAATTTGCTAATACTTTAAACAATAACAATATAGGGAAGTTTTTCACTTCTGAAATTCACAGTACCACGATTAATTTTCTAGATCTACAAATCACCTTGGAGTCTGGAGGCAGTGTCCAGACATGTATATACAGGAAACCTACATCTACAAATAGCTTTCTTGAGTGGGGCAGCTTTCATCCCAGCCCCTTAAAGAGGGGGATCCCTGTAGGCCAATACTTACGTGCAAAAAGAAATAGTTCGACCAATGAGGCATTCCTACGGGAATGCAGGACATTATATGGGAAATTCATTAAGAGGGGATACCCCAAAAAAGTGCTCCATAGAGCATTTGCTAGGGCACGCGATACCCCCAGACAAGAATTACTGAGTAGCAAATTGATCATTAATCCCACTGGTAGGACTGTACGGTGTATAGGGACGTATGATGAGAACAATCATCAAGTTATACAAATATTACGTCAGTTTTGGCCTATTTTGGAAGCAGATGAGGACCTTAAAGAGGTCATTACACCTTTCCCTTCAGTTACATACAGAAGGGGGAAGAATATCCGTGAACACTTGGTTCACAGTTTATTCTATGAAAAACCTGAAAAGACCTGGCTCCAGTCCACTATAAAAGGATCCCACTCATGTGGGAATAGTTCATTTTGTGGTTTTATGCCGAGAATGAAGGAGTTTGTCAACCCAGTGGACAATCAGACTTCATCAATTGCCGGACTACAGGAGTGGTGTATATCGCTCAGTGTGGATGTACTAAATTATATGTGGGTAAAACCACACAGGAACTTAGGAGACGCATCTCACAGCACTTGAGTACTATCCGCACTGGAGTGGATACACCATTGGCAAGACATGTTAGGGAAATCCATGGAGGAGACATGCGAACCCTCAAATTCTGGGGATTAATCAAGATGACTTTGGGCCCGAGGAGAGGGAATCTGGATAGAAAACTGCTTTGTGAGGAGGCAAGATGGATACAAAGATTAAAAACCTTAAGTCCTAGTGGCTTGAATGAAGGTTTTACCTTCTCAGCCTTTATTTAATAATTAGACCTGCCGTTATTAATTATGATTACAACCATTATTATTACAACTTTGAACCACACAAGTCCATTGACCAAGTTTAGGAAGTGCCTGTTAGATGTCCTTTTTTAGCTTCCCTATACAAGGGATGAGGTGATAATGTACTAATCCAACCACCATTAAGGCGTTGGAGATGAGAGATACAATTATAATATATCAAGTGGCTATGATTGATCATTTATAATAATTATGTTATTGGAACAATCCTAATATATTACCACCCGAGTAATCTAAATGATGGTGATGAAAACCAATCCCCCTTTTCTTTTTGAAGTCATTAATTACCCCAAATTCTTGTGAGAATTGGTCTAGGATTGCGTCACTCATGATACTGTGGAAGAAGTACTTACCGGATGGATGGAACTGGATCCATGTCAGTAGGGTGATGTCCTAAAAGATTAAAAGGCAAGACAAGAGATCAATAAGGAATATGACCAATAATACATATGAGTTTAATAACATATCCTTAACAAGGGGGTTTGTCCTGTAAAGATGAAAAGGTAAAAAAGATAGCCCTACAACCTCTTGACAAAGCCGTGTCCAACGGCGAAACATGTCGAAGGGGGCTGTAAACTGATTTTAATTCTTGTGGTGGCCTTCCCCATCTGTATGTCACACTGCAGGTGCATACAGAATTAAAATTGATTGTGGTACAGCGGTACTCATTGGATATTGATACATATGGGAAGAGAGACACTCTGAATTTTTAATCTTTCATTTGGTGTGGATTATTATAAATCAATAAAGTTATATGTTTTTAATATATGGGAAAATAGGGAATTAGTGGATCACTGCGGTGATCTTGTGGTGAATTATCTGGATTAACCCTCCATATATTGGTCTTATATGAATCATCAATCGGATTCAGGGGAACGGGCGGCCAGTCCATAGCATCAATGCCTTCCTCTTGTAGGAACTGCTGAAACACTCCAGCTACATGAGGCCTAGCATTGTCTTGTATTAGGAGGAACCCAGGGCCAACTACACCTGCATATGGTCTCACAAAAGGTCTGAGGATGTTGTCAGGTAGCAGAACATTCTCCACAGTTTCTCCAGACTCTGTCACGTCTGTCATATGTGCTCAGTTTGAACCTGCTTTCATCTGTGAAGAGCACAGGGCGCCAGTGGCGAGTTTGCAAATGCCAAACGTCCTGCACGGTGTTGGGCTGTAAGCACAACCCCCACCTGTTGACATCAGGCCCTCATACCACCCTCATGGAGTCTGTTTCTGACCATTTGAGTGGACACATGCACATTTGTAGCCTGCTGGAGGTAATTTTGCAGGGCTCTGGCAGTGCTCCTCCTGCTCCTCCTTGCACAAAGGCGGAGGTAGTGGTCCTTCTGCTGGGTTGTTGCCCTCCTACGGTCTCCTCCAAATCTCTTGATGTACTGGCCTGTCTCCTGGTAGCGCCTCCATGCTCTGGATGCTGACAGACACAGCAAACCATCTTGCCACAGCTCGCATTGATGTGCCATCCTGGATGAGCTGCACTACCTGAGCCACGTGGGTGGGTTTTAGACTCCATCTCATGCTATCACTAGAGTGAAAGCCCCGCCAGCATTCAAAAGAGACCAAAACATTATCCAGAAAGCATAGGAACTGAGAAGTGGTCTGTGGTCACCACCTGCAGAACCACTCCTTTATTGGGGGTGTCTTGCTAATTGCCTATAATTTCCATGTATTATCTGTTCCAAGTGAAATTGATTGTCTATCAGTGTTCTTCCTGAGTGGACAGTGGGATTTCACACAAATGTCATTGACTTGGAGTCACATTGTGGTGTTTAAGTGTTACCTTTATTTTTTTGAGCAGTGTAGTTCCTTGACTCTGTTATGTGACTAAGACTCATGGAGAGTATCTACGTGCTATCAGGCCCTTTTAGACTTCACCTGAAAGCTCCATCTTGAATGTAGTGGACAGTGGCCATCCTGTCAGTGTGGACGAGGCTCGATGATGAATTTATTTTCTATCTCCTTCTCTTTACTAGACTTGTGTTCAGCTAAGAACAGGTGAGCAGAACCTCATGTGGACTTCCCTGATCTACCTGTCATGTGATTTTGTCCCATAAAGGAAACCTAACTCTATTGTGTCCTTTGCATCAAATGTGTGTAGTACTGTTAACCCTTGTACTACCTTGTAGTGTCAGTTTGAACAAAACACAATAAATCATATACAGGGAATAAAGGCATCAATGTTCATCCTCCACCCAGGATAATTACCCATTGTGGGACATTACGTAATCATATTCAGGGTGCAGTATTTTTGTCAATGAGTGTACGTATACTACTCACTGCTGATGTGACTCCAGTCGACAGGTGGCTGTGCTTACATTCTAATATCAGATATTTTCCATTATTTCTTTCAGATTCTAAGAACTATCTTAAAATAGTCTGTAAGAATGATATGCAAATCTTGGCTTCTCCTGGTAGAGTTTTGCGTGTTCCAGCAGATCCATTGCATAGAAGTTATCATTTTCTTTGCAAATCACAGTATCACTGTCCCTGGTGCCCATCAGCCCAGGACACGGCCATCCATAGAGCAGTCAAATGATAGACGGGTATTATATGTCATTGTCACAGCTTGGGGAAAACCATAGAAAATTCCTTTAGGTGCCGGGGGAATGTCCATGAGAGCATTGCGTCTATAGATCAAAGACAATTGTGTCACGATGATGATTTATCTATGGTTTGTGGAGACTGAAAGAAGTTTTGTAGCCCGAAAACTGAGAAATAAAAAATAAATGGGGAGATCGACAGAGCAGTGAGCTTGGCTCTTCATAGTGGTCTTCTTATTGGAGGGGTCTGTGCTCCATATATCGCATGCTGATGCCAGGTTATTATCAAGTCATTCTCCTTTTTCCAATATATGTGAATACAGGATTAGGATATAATGCAATATAGAATCTTTACCCTGGATGTAAAATGTTGGCTCAGCCAGTTTACAATTCATGGGTAAATCAGAATTGGGGTTGGTATTTGTGGATTCCAGTCCGGAGACTCATGTGAATTCTCTTGGTTTTCCATTACTAAGCCTTACGAACCCTTAACCCTCTAGATGGTGGTGTATTTGAGTGTCCACACCAGAGGTCGGCTTAGTTGGAAGCTCTTTTCATTTTAAGAGATGCTTATTTTTTGTAATGAAAAATTTGTCTGCAAATGTATACTTGGGCTTCACTTGGTTGAAGAAACCTAATAATGTGTTTAATTGGTTCTCTGGGGAACTGATTAATTTGGAGCCTAATTGTATCAGTAAATGCCTTTTGTGATATTTTTCCCTGGCCTCCTCTTTTCCACCTCCACTTCCAGACAATGACTGAGCCATTGATTTACTTCCAGTGTCAAGATATCCTGAAGGTCAATTTTATAATCTTTATGGCCCTGAAAGACAAGCAGAAAGATGCAGATTTGGTAAATTTTAGAACCTCAAGCAGTGACAGATTTAAAGGTGTATTCTACCCTTAGATATCTTATCCCCTATCCAAAGGATGGGGGAAAAGATGTCTGATCACGGGAATCTCGTGACTGGGGATCCATGCGATCTCGACTGTGGTAGCTCAGTCATCCGGAGCACAGTGCAAAGTTCGCTCTGTGCCGGATGACTGGCGATGTGGGGTAGGAGGCTCGTGATGTCACGACCACGCCCCCTCAATGCAAGTGTATGGGAGGGGGCGTGACGGGTGTCATGTCCACTCCCATAGATTTGCATCAAAGGGCCAGCCGTTGTGTCACATGACTCCGGAGCTGCACCCGACGCTCTAAACAAACGTTGGGTGCAGACGGGAGCTCACAGGGGTCCCGCCACTGGGATAGGGGATAAGATGTCTAGGGGCAGAGTACCCCTTTAAATAATCATGAAAATTTGTCTGCAGATTTCTCTCCTTTTCTCTGTGTTTACAGTTTTCATCCCAGGTTTAGTTTTTTGTCTGAAACTGAATGAGTTAATCCCAAAGCGAGTACCAACCTTCATAGTCTGTGCAAAGTTTTGACCCAGGTTCAAGTGAATCTGGAAAATTACAGAAGTTCCCAACAATGTAACACCATCAAGAGATACATTTGTTACAAAGGGTTAATCATTGGTGACAAGGTGTGGTTTTCCAACAGTAATTTGCGCCTTAAGATACCCTCAGGGAAATTAGCACCCAGTTAATTGGACCTTATGAGGTTACTGAGGTAATGACCCTAGTCTTTTACAGAGAGACACGACCCTTCCCATAGACATCAATGGAGGGGCGTGGCGTGACGTAACGACTACTGCCGCAGGAACCCGAAGTTTGTTTAGAACGCCGGGTGCTGTGGGAGATCATGAGCAGCCCCAGATTCAGACATCTTATTCCCAATACTTTGCATAGGGGATAAGATGTCTAGCAGTGGAGTACCCCTTTAATCTATAAATGTCTTGCTTCTCATCCAGATAAGCAGTTTCCAATGGGTGAGAGCTTGAAGGGGGACTGTTATTAAAGGGGACCTCTCATCAAATAAACTTATGATATATTTTAGATTAATGAATGTTGAATAACTTTCCAATAGCATGTTAATGAAAAATATGCTTCTTTCTATTGTATTTTTCCCGATCAGTCCTGTCAGCAAGCATTTCTGACTCATGCTGGAGTCCTAAACACTCAGAGCCGCCAGCCTGCTTTGTTCACAGCCAAACAGGCTGTGAACAAAGCAGGCTGGCAGCTCTGAGTGTTCTCCTTTGTGAACAAAGCACACTGGCAGCTCGTAGTGTTTAGGACTCCAGCAAGAGTCTGAAATGCTTGCTGCCAGGACTGGTAGGGAGACCCCTAGTGGTAATTTCTTCAAAGTGGAAAATTAAATAGAAAGAAGCATATTTATTAATAACATGCAATTGTAAAGTTATTCTGCATACATTAATCTATAATATATCAAAAGTTTTTTTTGATGAGAGGTACCCTTTAATGTACCTTTACATGCTCTACAGTGCATCTACTTTTAGTAGGGTGTTGCTGTAAGTATTCCAGGGTCTCTTTAATAGAAAATATATAGAACAAAAAATCAGGTGGCACTACTATCCAGATAGGGCACTTTTAGAACCAGTTAGGTAAAACCTTCCACTAACACCTTGATGCCAGGGTAGCACAACAATGAAGATATCCTCTGCCTCTATTTTTTCCAATATCCACACCTGTGGAGGGCGCTCGGACAACCAGAAACCAGATGTATGGTCCGTAAGTAGAATAATAGAGAACAGTTGTCACGCCCTCTCCCATAGGCTTGCATTGAGGGGGCAAAGCGTGACGCCACAAGGGGGCAGAGCTGTGACATCACAATGCTCCGGCCCCGTGATCGCCAGTCATCAGACCCGGAGCGAACATGATTCAGAGACTGATGGTAATGGGGTGCTGCTTGCAAGATCACGGGGGTCCCCAGCGGCGGGACCCCCGCGATCAAGCATCTTATCTCCTATCCTTTGGATAGGGGATAAGATGTCTTAGCACAGGAGTACCCCTTTAAAGACCAGTTCAGTGCTGAGTGCCATTCTGCCTGCCAAGTTTTTACTACAACCGTGTCTAGTTTTAACCATTTGTCTTCTGATTTTGTACCTTGTTACTCTTTAGATATGACCCATAGTTTTTCCGTAACTTTGCATTCGCCCTTGTTATTTTTTTTTTTTTTAACCTTTCCTGCCTCTTTGTTACCGACCTGGTTTGTCTGATGCCCTGTATATAGTCCATTGTAGGGATCTTCATCCAGTTTTGTGCCACGTTTTAGGGTGGATTGTCCAAATAGGTAGGGAAAGAAGTTTGGTACAAGTGGTAGTTGTACTCTTTTCCTATCCCCGAACATGACACATACATCTTAAAAACCACAGTTATTCCCTC
Source organism: Hyla sarda (assembly GCF_029499605.1). Lineage (NCBI taxonomy): Eukaryota > Metazoa > Chordata > Amphibia > Anura > Hylidae > Hyla > Hyla sarda. Next base: position 234,550,115 of record NC_079196.1, read on the forward strand.
TAAAAGCATAAAAAAATATATATTGGGTATAAAAAAAATTTCAGGTATATAGATGCTAGATATAAAGGTGTACGTTTGCCTTAATAATCACACAATACAGTGCAAACTTATCATGTCAGGATCCTCTGATGAAGCTCACCTGGAGTGAAACTAGTTGGGAACTGAAACTTCAATGGTGCAGCTGTCCAACAGTATTGTCATTGCATCCTTCCATACAGATTAGTCTTAGGAGTTTGATCCTTACAATAGCAATACTGATCGCTCTGAGCATTGTTCTCCTCCTCCTCCTCCTCCTCCATATTTTACTTCTTTCTTTTCCTGATGATCAGGAAAGTTTTGCACTGAATGTAAATTACAATATTACTGGGCTCATTCAATATAAACACAATAACACAAATTTGTCTCTAGCTGGACAACCCTTAGTAAACCTAACTTCTTGTTCACAGTCCAGGAGTCCTCAGGAAGATAATTTCTGCAATGTTTGGGAATGAGAACTGACAACTAGGCTGAACGACTTTAGAAATAGGATTATTACTATTTCCTATTCTGGTTCCTTTGTCATGAAAGGCAATGAAAGAAAAGTTACAGCTCAGTTATTTACTTATTAATTTGGTGTGAAAATCCTTTATAATCTATAACAATTGTTGCCATTCTAGTCAATAGGTTCCGATGCGGTGGCCCAGGGCAGGCTGTATGAGAAGTGAGGTGGACTCATGTGTTTGTGGTCCTGTACAGTTTGCAGAGTGTTGACGGCCCATGGCCTATATTCTTGTATTGTCTACATTGATATATATTTCTATATGCATACGGGGAAGCTGTCGTAGGTAACAGAGGGTTAATCTTTGATAGATTCTGATGTATTGCCTTTGCAGAAAATGTTCAGTGCACAGAGCATTGTCACATGTCCAGCCCTTAGCCAGTCACAGTACTGCATCTACCCCTTTGCCTGGAATAGGAGGAGGGACTTTTCCCCTGTGAGGAGTTTGTGGTTCTGATCTTGTTCAGTGAGGCACATGATTCTCAGTATCTACTGTTACCTCATCTGCTCATGGTGAGCCCCAGCTGTAGCTAGCATGAAATGCACCAAAGAAAACTTAGGAAGACTTTTCCTGGATGCATCAGAGATAACTCATCAAAGCATCATCCAGACCTGCATAGTATGCCATAATTTACCTACCCAACCCTTCCCCCCCCCCCCAATCCAGATGCTTATAATTAGCCCAAGTAGTAGAATGCCCAAGCTAGACAATACTAAAGCTATGAACTACAAGTGCCGGTGTCAAAGCTGGCTGCTGATGAGGCCTTAAAATGTGTATGACTGCCGCTGTATACTGCTGAGTGTTGACACAAGAAATATACACCAGACAAAAAGTTGGTATAAAGCTCTTTCTCAGCAGGAAGCTCAGGAGCTGTCCCAATGAGTTCTAAGAGTTCTGTTTATTACACGGAAGTACATTGGTTTTTACATTTGACAAAAAGGGGAGGTTAGTTATCTTGTCAAAATCATCATGTTATATTTTGATTGGTTATTTGAGTATTGCGTCTGTATATATATTAGAATATTTAAGCATTCAATTCTCTCTTGGCCATAGTTCACTTATGTTGCCCTTTCACTCTTCTACCGGAAAATTCTGGATTTCTCTGTCCTTCTGCACAATCTATATTTCTTCAAATATTTTATCTTCCAACTTTCAGCCTCTTCTTATCTTACTTCTTTTGGCCTCGTTCCAAGGTCTTCATCTTAGTTACAGGCAAATAGCAAGCTGATATGTCTCATAAGGAAAATAATGTTTTTCTGCAGAATGTTAGCAAATATACCTATGTTTAATATATATGTATTGATCAGTAATCAAAATCATAATGGTCATCCTTATCAATTCCCCCCTAAAAGCATTATTTGACGTCATCTTTCCCTATAATTTTATATTCCGCCTAATAGTCTCAGGTTTAGGTGGAAAAAGGTATGGGATGCTTCACTGGTTTGAGACGAGTGGCTCCTTATGGACCACCCCCCTTTGTACCCAGACTGATCCTTCACCTGGACTCTTATATTAGCCCTACTCTACTGGAGTTACTAATGAGCACCAACACTACTACATGTCAGTGAATGTAATCTACATTTAACCCAATGGGACAACAATGAATTAAAAGCAGCACTTTTGAAAAACAAAAAACAGTACAGTATGTTCTACGGGGCCTGAAAAGTAGTTAAAACTAAATTATGAAAAACAGTATCTGTGAGCCAGTACTGAGGAGAGAAAAAAACAACAAAACAAATGAAAAACTAGGAATGGCGAAAAGAGAAACACAGAGAGAAAGAGAGAGAGAGAGAGAGAGAGAGAGAGAGAAATAAAGAGAGAAAGAGAGAGAGAGAGGAAGAGAGAAAGAGAGAGAGGGAAAAGGGAGAGAAAGAGAGAAGGAGAGAGAAAAAGAGAGAGAAAAAGAGAGAGAGAAAAAGAGAGGCAAGGGTTATCAGCCCTCTGGGTGTAAAAAAATAAAAATAAAAACACCCAAGAAGAGACTGGGGTGTATCTCTTTTGATTGTTCCCGTATGAGCAGGAGTTCAGTGCTGCAGCTGTGTATGTGGGCTGCTATCCCCCCGTTACATATCCTTGAAAATAACATAAGCAGGTTTACATACTCCAGAATTTCCATTAATCTGGCAATATTTTACATTTACTAAATGTATTACTGCAAATATTGATTACCTTTTATCCCATGAAATTATCTATTCTGTCACTTATTAGGTCATTATTTATAAAAAAAAAAAAAAGGATATATATCCCGAACATGGTGTAGGAACCCTCTTGCAGTGCGAGGTGTGTATCCATGTTAATCTTCCTTCCAGCTTCCCCGATGTGGGGGTAATATGCAAATTGCTTACTGGGGGTGGTATGCACAATGATGTATTATTTCTATTAGGTGTTTAGAAAGGATCTTTCACCATGCGTACTAATTAATATAATTTTCATCCACATTGTAAAATGATTTAAATCAATTAAGAATTAGTACATTACCAGATATATGTGAGGCCTCTAACTTTAAGTAAAGGGGAAAAGAAGATGAAAGTGACATATGCCCCTGGGCATGAAGGCTCCCGTCCAACATGGACATAGAGTCCATGGACATCAAGTGGTTAAAATTTTGTTTTAACAAAATATAAGGAAAAATAAGAGGATAATTTGACCTCAAAACAGCTAACAATACCATATTGTTTATAGCTAACGTCTGTCTATGAAAGGTATTGTAGCTAGGACCTTAAGAGATAACCCAAACAAATTTGGTACGGTGTTTGAGAACATTTTGTTGTTGTAAAAAAAATGTTTATTAGAATAGAGGTTAATGTGTGCGATATCGTAGGTCTATTAAAATGGCTTCTGTTATGTTAACTTAAGAACATACCATGTTAGGCCTGAAAAAGTGGAATATTTATGAACCATAGAATAAACTATGTGCAACTCTATTAAGTGTTAGAATCACATGTGTTATGGGTGATACAGCTGATTATATACTGAGTGTGAATATATATGTCTGTGTAATGCACCATTTCATATCCAATTAAATAACATTTGTCATTCTGGTATTTAGGGTTAAGTTTTGAATGCATCTGCCTAAACATGGCTGTCAGGATGAAAATGGAGACTTATGTCTCTCCACTTCATTCTGATCCAATCAAAATATCAAAATACACAAAATATTCCCCCCCCCCTTCATTTCCGTGAGTCAACAGGAAATTGACTCAACCGTAATGAAGAAAAGGTAAAGTGCTGCCCATTATCATATAATGGATAGCATACCTTTAATTTAAAATAAATGGACCACAAATTGTGTGTACTTTTGCGACCCATACCCAATGTGCAAATATAATTATGCGACTTCACTTTCAGTGTATAAATGTGTATATTAGTTGAAGACCATTAGTGAATATGTGTGCTAATGATAGCAACAATTATTTCAATGACCACGGTAGGAAAAACGTCTCGATTATTGATTTTTAAGAAACGTGTCTCTGTGAAGGCTTTCAGCTGCTTGTCCAGCAATTGGCAACTCAGATGTACTAAGCTTCTACTTTTCACTTCAGTTACAATTCTAATTAATTATTATTATTATGAAGTACATTTGACCTTGATTTGGTACATTCTGCTATGTGATGCTGATTAGAAGTTCACAGTGAACTGAAAAAGAAAATGTTTACATGAAGCTGCAAATGTGTGACAGGCAAATTCTCCCTTGCTATGCCCCCCTTCCTTTGCTTCCTAGATTGTAGAGGGCTCTTAAGTGTTAAAGTATACAGCTCTGCCACTTATTTACACTATCGGGCTGGTTTCAGGTACCTGCTAGAGAGTATCCATTGTTACGGAATCAGTACAGTCAGACAAGGACATACTTATATTGGCCCACCTTAGGCAGTTAGATGAACTCTACTCATAGTCTCTGAAACAGGTAAGATGATTATGGAGTGTTGGTCAGGTACCTTTATTGTTTCACCTAGGTCATAACAGATGCAGATAATGAAGTCTGCACAAACCCTCTTTTTGCATTGCTGAATTCTGAGGCCACCCAATGTTCGGACATTACCACACACATAGCTTCCTTCTGCTTAGTGTATGAGGCCATGTATGTTACCATGAGGTACAAGACTGCTTTCACACACAGTTTCTTATCAACTCTACAGATGCCTCCTTTGCCCTGTACCACCTATTTCTTCTTCCATTGGTCTCTCTCAGCATGCATTGCCGGTTCCTGTATGAGACCCAACCAGAAAAATCCACAATCCCCATCCACTCTGTACCAGAACTGTGGGAGGACAGGAGCACTGCAGCCTTGGCAGCCTCCTTCACCATTCAGTCCCCTTGGCTTCTGGGGTTGTTTTCATGTGGGTCTGATCTTCATGATGGCCACCTTCTCTGGCAGCTCTAGGACTTTGAACACTTGAATTACAAACTACAGATTGGTGTGCACAAGGATTCAAGAAAACCTTTACTACAATAGGCCCATACTTGTGGATGGTAATACAAGTGTACCCATACTCATTGTGTCGTACCTACAGATATCTTACACATCTCAATGAATACCTTCAACTCTACTTTCTGAACCAACAGCTCAGATCGAGTAGTTTATTGCAGTAGAACTTCATTCTGCGTGGGGTCACCGTGTATCCTGTCTTATGTATTACATCTTTACAATACTTGGAACAAGCTTACATTTATAACTCAGCAGCAACCATGGATTCTCTGATATTTTATAATGGCTCTAGAATTCTTAACCTCATAAGTTCAAAACTATTTAATCATAATCTGAGAGTAGCAAAGCTACCAAAGGAAAATAAAAAACTGTCTTTTCACGCATATTGATCCTTCCCTTCTTTTAGCCCTTTTATAATGCGATATTGCACATGTGCATGGGAATTTTATGGTGAATGTGCATGCGTATGTGAATTTTATGGCACATAGTAAAAAAAAGGCCGCTCAACACTATTGCTGAGTGTCGACACATGAATTAAACACCAAACAAAAAGTCGGTATAAAATCTCCTTCTCAGCAGAAGTTTAGCTCACACTGGCTGAGGGGCTGTCCCAACAGAAGTACATTGGTTTTTACAGTTGACAAAAAGGGGGGGTTAGTTATCACGTCAAAATCATCATGTTATATTTTGATTGGGTATTTTAGTATTTTGGCTGTATATATTAGCATATTAAGCATTCATTTCTTTCTTAGGAATAGGTCACTTATGTTGCCATTTCCCTATTCTACCAGAAAATTCAGGATGTATTTGTCCTTCTGCAAAGTCTATATTTCTTCAGATGTGTTGTCTCTAACTTCTTTATCTTGCGTCTTTTGGCCCCATCCCAAGGTCTTCATCTTAGTTACAAGCAAATAGCAAACTGATATATAGGTTAAAGGTAACAAATATCTTTCTGCAGCATTAGCAATAGCATATAAGTATTAATATATTGAACAACAATCAGAATCATTATAATCAATTTCAACAGTAGTACCTTCAGTTGAGGACAGATCACAGCAGGTATCACTCCTGACACCAGATGAGATCGTCCTATCTAGATGCGAGAAAGCCGCCTGCATCTATGCATTATACAGAACGATCGCAGCAGGTGTCAGGAGTGACACCCGGGGTGATCTGTAAATTAGCACAGGTACTACTATTCCCATCATGGAACAGTCTGTTCCATGCTGGGAGTAGTAGTACTACAAAAAAAAATATTAAAAAAATAGAGAAAAAAACACTTTATTAAACACATTATTAAAAAACATTACTAATATAATTTTGCCTAGAATTTATTCGGATCGCATCAATTTTTTTTTTATTTGGCGAATCCGCCGAATCAAATAGTTCAAAAATTCGCTCATCTCTAATCATAAAGTCCAAATCCTGAGGAGGTAGATACAAAGTTCTGATCATGGGAGAGTCGTCTAAACACCAGAAGAGATAGAAGTCTTCCAGCTGAGCTCGACTAATCATATACATCCTGAGGGACACAGGTGCAAAAAAATATACATAAAATCACATCCTCACAATTCACCGGGGTCCACCAAGGGAAGTATCTTCCGGTTTGCTGTGGTCATTTGGGTTGAGTTATAAAGAGAAGCCCAATCCAATGTGCATTAAAAAATTATATAGGCAACACATGTAAAAAACACATAATGAGGTGAAATTTACATGACGGAACAGCAAAATCAATTGGTGTAAAGTATCCAGCATGGATATCCTAATGGTGGACAGGGTGTCTTCAAGTAGGGTACTAGTAGGAAGCACTACTGGATAAATGAGCACTCTGAGGAAATAAACTGATCCACAAGATACGGGGTTAGTGTCTTTTCACAGGGGATCTGACTGGTGGGACTCCCGCGATCTTCTGTATGGGGTCCACCTCTCACTGCCCTACTCACCAATCCATAGAGAACTTCAGCCCCCACCTTCAGAGAGCAAAAGTGATGGCCCACTCAGTCAATAACCCTTTGGGCCATCACTCGAGCTCATCTAGTAAGATGGAGGCCAAAGTGTTCAGAGGAGAAGAAGATGAATGTTAAAGGGGTACTCCACCCTAGACATCTTATAAGATGTCTGATCGAGGGGATCCCACCACTGGGCCCCCCTCCCCATCTCCCTACAGCACCCAGCATTCGTTTAGAGCATCGGGTGCAGTGCTGGAGGCTTATGACATCACGGCCACGACCTGCTCATGACGTCAAGGCCATGCATCCTCTATGCAAGTCTATGGGAGGGGGTGTGATGGTGCTGCAGCTGAGATCCCCAGTGGCGGGACCCCCGTCACGCCCCCTCCCATAGACTTGCATTGAGGAGGCATGGCCGTGACATCACCGTGATGCCACGAGCCTCCGCCCCGCATTGCCAGTCATCAGGCACGGATCGCTCCGTGCACTGGATGTCTGGGGTGCCGCATCTGAGATTTCGGGGGTCCCCAGTGGCGGGACCCCAGAGATCAGACATCTTATCCCTTATCCTTTGGATCTAGGATAAGATGTCTAGGGGTGGAGTACCCCATTAAGTTCAGCAGCAAGAGTCAGGCCCAGTCATGGTGGGTCCCAGTGGTCAGACTCCCCCATGATAAGACATCTATATTTATTTTCAAACACCATTAACAATATTGGGAAAAGCATCAACCCCAAATGTCAAAGTTGCCGGACACAATATCCTAAATAGTGTTGTTGAGCTCAATCAAGGGACGTATCAATCCCCAGGAATGCCAGGTGATCCTTCCTAACAAGGGTGTCATGTGATCACAGGGTACAAACCATGTAACCGGACGGCCTATATATTGTACACTACTTACTAACTATTTTCGTGTACACCTCTGAGTGTGGCGTCACATAGGTGAGCCAATTGTCGCCCAAAGATCACATGAGTCGGAGTCGGTTTATGCTTTGTAAAGAGAAGCCTTGGCCTCCTGTAAGGAGAAGCATCCCAGCATGGCTCTAGGTCTATAAGAAACATGGGCCACACTATAAATAAACCTCTGGAGTACAGACCTGCAGCAGTGCTATCAGATATTTGCATGGTCACCTGACCCATCTTCCTGGCTGTATTACCATTCATATATTATGTGCAGTCACAGCTCAGGTGAGCACAGATCCAGGAAGAAAGTCCAGGGACAAGATGCTGACCCCCACAGATGTAACCCATGTTCTCATCATTATCATTCTGTTGGTTCCAGGGACTGCTCTTAATTCCTTCATCATCTCCATCTACTTCACCCACTGGAGGAAGAAACAACAATTCACTGCGTGTGAGCAGATCTTCCTCTCCACGGCTCTCACCAACCTGCTCCTCCAGTGGTTCTCTTTAGTCATTGAGCTGGTGTATTTTGTGTTTATCAAGCTGAAGAACTTCGGGACCATATACTTGTACATATCCATCTTCTTGTTCTGTATGAGCTACTTCTTCTTCTGGAACACAGCTTGGCTCTCCGCCCAATACTGTCTGAAGCTCGGCAATCACTCCAGTGGCTTCTTGACTTGGTTGAAGGTGAAGTTCTCCTCTTCCATGACACAAGTCATCGTGGCTTCATTACTTTGGGTTTTGGTTACTAGTTTGCCAATGTATTGGGCAGTCTCATTTGTTAAAGATAATGTGACTGTCTCCAGTGGAGTAGTAATGAACCCCAATAGTCTGGCACTCAATGTCGTCCTTGGCTGTGTGCTCCCATTTATCCAGACTCTCATCTGCATTGGGCTCAGCATCATTTACCTCTTAAGACATGTCAGGAGGATCAGACAGAATGAAGCCCAGTACAGCTCCTCTCCTCAGGTCAGTGGTCACCTCCGAGCGGTCAGGACCATGACTGTCCATCTGCTCCTGAATGCGGCTCTGCAGGCTGGCATCACTGGCCGGATTCTCTCGGCATTCAACCCCAAATCCTTCACTTCTGTTTCAAGGGAAACCTGTGGGTTTCTGATCCAGCTATATCCCTCAGCCGAGGCACTGACTATAATCATGGCAAACCGCACCCTAAAGAAAAAATTACTGAAGACACTAGAGTTCCTCTATCGTAAGACGTGACGTTCTTACTGTCCGAAGCATCGGTGACCATGAGCTTAATATCAATTAATGGCTGAACTTTCTTATGGTTATTAAAATCGTGCAGAATATATAGGTTTACGTTCCCATGTATCATTAGAGTTTACTTTTAAAAGTTAGATATATCTATGTCTAGATCAAGTTAATCTTTACATCCTGAGTTGTTTTCTCTAGAACTTTTTCTTTTAATCTAATATTTTTCCTGTAAACAGCTGACTATACCTGAGATATGAAAATTCCACCTATCATCTCCTGTCACGTCTACATGTAAAATAAAGTGCTGCCTATAATCTCTTGTCACGTCTACATGTATAATAAAGTGCTGCCTATGATCTCTTGTCACATCTCACATATAATAAAATGCTGTGTATCATCTCCCGTCACACCTACATGTGTAATAAATTGCTGTGTATCATCTCCCGTCACACCTACATGTGTAATAAAGTGCTGTGTATCATCTTCTGTCATGTTTACTTGTGAAATAAAGGGCTACCTATAATCTCCCGTCATGTCTACATGTGTTATAAAGTGCTGCCTATCATCTCCTGTCACGTGCGCACATGTGCTAAAGTGCAGAACCTGAACTAAGAGCTGGGTACAGCTGATTAACCAACCAACTGATACTTGAACCTCCTTCCAAAAAAGAATCAATTGTAGATAAGTCAATCGGCTACTCTAACAGTTTTGGGGACTCGTCTGGGATCCCCAACATCTCAGTCCACACCTTACCTTCACCAGAGGTCGCGATTGACTGAGGACAAAAATCCCATGTTTGAGTAGACAAACGATCTGCTCTATCAATTTCCTCTACTGTCTGAGACATCTGCAGATTAGTAGGGTATCGGAAGTCTTGGGATAGGAAATTATTCTTTCTATGTTTGTATTATGTGTGCTTCTCATGTCCATAGCTCTATGTACAGCACAGACCAAAAGTTTGGACACACCTTCTCATTCAAAGAGTTTTCTTTATTTTCCTCACTATGAAAATTGTAGATTCACACTGAAGGCATCAAAACTATGAATTAACACATGTGGAATTATAGACATAACAAAAAAGTGTGAAACAACTGAAAATATGTCATATTCTGGGTAGCCAAAGTAGCCACCTTTTGCTTTGATTACTGCTTTGCACACTCTTGGCATTCTCTTGATGAGCTTCAAGAGGTATTCACCTGAAATGGTCTTCCAACAGTCTTGAAGGAGTTCCCAGAGATGCTTAGCACTTGTTGGCCCTTTTGCCTTCATTGGGTTCAGGTCCGGTGACTGTGGAGGCCAGGTCATTTGATGCAGCACCCCATCACTCTCCTTCTTGGTCAAATAGACCATACACAGCCTGGAGGTGTGTTTGGGGTCATTGTCCTGTTGAAAAATAAATGATGGTTCAGCTAAACGCAAACCGGATAGAATAGCAGCCGCTGCAAGATGCTGTGGTAGCCATGCTGGTTCAGTATGCCTTCAATTTTGAATAAATCCCGAACAGTATCACCAGCAAAGCCCCCCCCCCCCCCCCCTACACCATCACACCTCCTCCTCCATGCTTCACGGTGGGAACCAGCCATGTAGAGTCCATCCGTTCACCTTTTCTGCGTCACACAAAGACACGGTGGTTGGAACCAAAGATCTCACATTTGGACTCATCAGACCAAAGCCCAGATTTCCACTGGCCTAGTGTCCATTCATTGTGTTCTCTCTTCTGCTTGTTGCCTGTCCTTAGCAGTGGTTTCCTAGCAGATCTTCTACCATGAAGGCCTCACACGGTCTCCTCTGTTGTTCTAGAGATGTGTCTGCTCTAGAACTCTGTGTGGCATTGACCTGCTCTCTAATCTGAGCTGCTGGTAACCATTTCTGAGATTGCTGGTGACTCGGATGAACTTATCCTCCGCAGCAGAGGTGACTCTTGGTCTTCCTTTCCTGGGGCGCTCCGCATGTCAGACACTTTCTTTGTAGCTCTTGATGGTTTTTGTGACTGCACTTGGGGACACTTTCCACCTAGAATAGGACAGATTTTCAGTTGTTTCCCACTTTTTTGTTATGTCTATAATTCCACATGTGTTAATTCATAGTTTTGATGCCTTCAGTGAGAATCTACAATTTTCATAGTCTTGAAAATAAAGAAAACTCTGAATGAGAAGGTGTGTCCAAACTTTTGGTCTGTACTGCATCTGTGAGTGATTGAGATAAGTTGATACCAGGGATGTGAGAAAGTCCTTTTGAATCACCAGCAAAGACATCCCCAGGTTTCTGAGCTGGCTTGATTGGCGGAATACTCTTGGACATTCCTGGCCTTGGTTCGGAGGCAGATAATTCTCACCTGGGAAACCATGAGAAGTCTTGGTGTATATAGCCAAGCATGGTCTATGGACAAGGTCCTTAGAAGTTCTTGATGGTGTTGTCTGGGTTTGTTATATTGTTGGGGTAATGGGCTATACTTGATTGTTTGACAGTGATCTTAGGTGGACCAGTGTTGATTGTTTTGAGGGATCACTGTTGATTTTACATGGTGGAATAGTTACAAACTATCACACAAAAAATCACAGAAAGGCCATCCTGCAGCTTAATTTATATAGAGTGACATGTCCACCTGCCCACTGTGTGTTTGCTCTGTAATCTTAGTTGGAGTGGGGAGGGTCCACTATACTGTATACAGCGTTTCCCTCCTGGAGACCAGTTTATGTAGAGGAGGAAAGGTTTCATATCACAGTTTATTGTCTGACGGTTCCTCATTTAGTGATATAAGGGACCTGGTGGCCAAGTTTCAGGTATCCTCCATACTTGGTTATGGATAGATAAAGGAGGTTTGATAGTTTTATCCTAATCAAGACTCAAAACCCTGAAGTGGTTATACAGCTGATAACCAAAAAAAATACAACTGATACCTAAATCGGACCGAATAGAATCATTTGTACAGTAGTAAGCCGCCTACAATAACTCTACTACTATATACATATCTTTCATGATCACACCCTATCGGTCTAATCAAGACACCAGAGAGAGTGTAATGGTGCAAGGGTTAAAGCCACCAGACCTCTGGGTATCCACTACTAGTGCCAGCAAGTCATCAAATTAACCCTTTGGTAAACATGTTTCACCAGAGCGTCCTTCAGAAAGGTGAGCTACATTTAATCTGAAAAAAGGTATTAGTGCTACGTATAAAATGAATAAATGACATACAGGTACAAAAATATATTAAAGAGTTCAGCGAGACAAGTTCAGAAAACAAAAACATTGGTCACACCAATATCAAAAGAGTTAATCTGTATTAATGATTAAAAAAGACAATGCAAAAAGGATAACCCTGCCATCAAAATAATGCACCCTAAATAAACACCCTTTAGGGTGGGTTATTTGGATGGGAGGGCTATCCTTTTTGCATTGTCTTTTTGAATTATTAATAAAGATTAACTCTTTTGATATTGGTGTGACCAATCTTTTTGTAGGTTAGTGGTCAAAAGTAAAGTTTCCTGCATGTACCAGGAGGGATTTCAGGGTGTTCTCTTCGCTGATCTTATTGCTGCTTCTATCAGTAGTGATCAGATCCACCATCAGGACAGCTTGGTTACGGCTCCTACACAGATACAGGGTGGGCCAGTAAGGTCAGTAGGTCACAACTAGGTGTCAGGTCCAGCTGGATCAGGGAACCAAAAATGTTTATACAGATCCCTCACACTGCTGATGGCAGGGGACAGGATTCCTAGGGTTCCTTGTCTGGTTCCTTATTATCTGGTTCCCTGTTGTCTGGTTCCTTATTATCTGGTTCCCTGTTGTCTGGTTCCTTATTCTCTGTTATTTCTCTGGTTCCTTATTCTCTGTTATTTCTCTGTTATTTATTCTCTGTTATTTCTCTGGTTTCTTGTTCTGTGTTATTTCTCTGGTTCTTTATTCTATTTTATTTCTCTGGTTCCTTATTCTCTGTTATTTCTCTTGTTCCTTATTCTCTGTTATTTCTCTGGTTCCTTTTTCTCTGTTATTTCTCTGGTTCTTTATTCTATTTTATTCACTTGGTTCCTTATTCTCTGTTATTTCTCTGGTTCCTTGTTCTCTGTTATTTCTCTGGTTTCTTGTTCTGTGTTATTTATCTGGTTCCCTTTTCTCTGTCATTTCTCTGGTTCCTTATTCTTTGTTACTTCTCTGGTTTCTTGTTCTTTGTTATTTCTCTGGTTCCTTTTTCTCTGTTATTTCTCTGGTTCTGTATTCTATTTTATTCCTCTGGTTCCTTATTCTCTGTTATTTCTCTGTTCCTTATTCTCTGTTATTTCTCTGGTTCCTTATTCTTTGTTATTTCTCTGGTTCCTTATTCTTTGTTATTTCTCTGGTTTCTTGTTCTCTGTTATTTCTCTGGTTCCTTATTCTCTGTTATTTCTCTGATTTCTTGTTCTGTGTTATTTCCCTGGTTCCTTTTTCTCTTTTATTTCTCTGGTTCTTTATTCTATTTCATTCACTTGGTTCCTTATTCTCTGTTATTTCTCTGGTTTCTTTTTCTGTGTTATTTATCTGGTTCCCTTTTCTCTGTTATTTCTCTGGTTCCTTGTTCTCTTTTATTCCTCTGGTTTCTTATTCTTTGTTACTTCTCTGGTTGCTTGTTCTTTGTTATTTCTCTGGTTCCTTTTTCTCTGTTATTTCTCTGGTTCTTTATTCTATTTTATTCACTTGGTTCCTTACTCTCTGTTATTTCTCTGGTTTATTGTTCTGTGTTATTTCTCTGGTTTATTGTTCTGTGTTATTTCTCTGGTTTCTTGTTCTGTGTTATCTCTCTGGTTCCTTTTTCTCTGTTATTTCTCTGGTTTCTTGTTCTGTGTTATTTCTCTGGTTTCTTGTTCTGTGTTATCTCTCTGGTTCCTTTTTCTCTTTTATTTCTCTGGTTTCTTGTTCTGTGTTATTTCTCTGGTTCCCTTTTCTCTGTTATTTCTCTGGTTCCTTAATCTCTGGTTCTTTATTCTCTGTTATTCCTACGGTTCCCTATTCTCTGTTATTTCTCTGGTTTCTTGTTCTCTGTTATTTCTCTGGTTCCTTATTCTTTGTTATTTCTCTGGTTTCTTATTCTCTGTTATTTCTCTGGTTCCTTATTCTTTGTTATTTCTCTGGTTTCTTGTTCTCTGTTATTTCTCTGGTTCCTTATTCTCTGTTATTTCTCTGGTTCCTTATTCTCTGTTATACCTCTGGTTCCTTATTCTCTGTTATTTCTCTGGTTATTCTATTTTATTCACCTGGTTCCTTATTCTATTTTATTCCTCTGGTTCCTTATTCTCTGTTATTTCTCTGGTTTCTTGTTCTGTGTTATTTCTCTGGGTTCTTGTTCTGTGTTATCTCTCTGGTTCCTTTTTCTCTGTTATTTCTCTGGTTTCTTGTTTTGTGTTATTTCTCTGGTTCCCTTTTCTCTGTTATTTCTCTGTTTCCTTATTCTCTGGTTCTTTATTCTCTGTTATTCCTCCGGTTCCTTATTCTCTGTTATTTCTCTGGTTCCTTGTTCTCTGTTATTTCTCTGGTTCCTTATTCTTTGTTATTTCTCCGGTTCCTTATTCTTTGTTATTTCTCTGGTTTCTTGTTCTCTGTTATTTATCTGGTTTCTTATTCTTTGTTATTCCTCTGGTTTCTTGTTCTCTGTTATTTCTCTGGTTCCTTATTGTTTGTTATTTCTATGGTTTCTTATTCTCTGTTATTTCTCTGGTTTCTTATTCTTTGTTATTTCTCTGGTTTCTTGTTCTCTGTTATTTATCTGGTTCCTTATTATCTGTTATTTCTCTGGTTATTCTATTTTATTCACCTGGTTCCTTATTCTCTGTTATTCCTTGGTTCCTTATTCTTTGTTACTTCTCTGATTTCTTGTTCTCTGTTATTTATCTGGTTCCATTTTCTCTGTTATTTCTCTGTTATTTATTCTCTGTTATTCCTCTGGTTTCTTGTTCTGTGTTATTTCTCTGGTTCTTTATTCTCTGTTATATCTCTGGTTCTTTATTCTCAGTATGTGTGAATAGACCATTAAAGTGAAACTCAACTCAAAACTAAAGTTATAAATACCTACAATCCACATAACAACTACTAACCTACAAAAACATTGGTCACACCAATATCAAAAGAGTTAATCTTTATTAATAATTCAAAAAGACAACACAAAAAGGATAACGATGCCATCAAAACAATCCACCCTAAAAAAAACACCCTTTAAGAATGGGTTATTTTTATGGGAGGGTTATCCTTTTTGTGTTGTCTTTTTGAATTATTAATAAAGATTAACTCTTTATTGGTGTGACCAATGTTTTTGTAGATTAGTAGTTATGTGGATTGTAGGTATTTATAACTTTAGTTTTGAGTTGAGTTTCCCTTTAATGGTCTATTCACATGTACAGTATACTAGGCAGATTTGATGCGAAGATTTGATGCACATGATTTTCTGCTGCATATTTCAATGTTAACTGAATGACTGAACACAGCTTGAAATCTGTGCAGAATACTGTAAGTGTGAATAGACCCTTAAGGAGATGTGCAGTATAGAACTTTTATGTCCTCTTGTGTCCGGGCTGCAAAAACAAACAAAACAAACTTTAACTCACCTTCCTACATTCCCCCATTGCTCCGGTATCGGCACCCTGTTCCTCTGCTGCTGCTGGGCTCTGTGCTTCTTATGCTCGAAACGTCACAGTGCAGTCAGCGTAGCACTGGTCGCAGCGATGTCCCGCCTCAGCTGGTGAGATGTGAAGGCAGGGACCGAACTCCTTACATGATAGTGCGCTCAGTCTATCACCAGCCGAGGGGGGACATTACTGCGACCGGCGATACGCTGACTGCAGTATGACGTTTCAAACCTAAAAAGCACGGAGCCCAGCAGCAGCGCAGGAACAGGGTGCTGACACCGGAGCAACGGGGGAACGTAGGAAGGTGAGTTAAAGTTTGTTTTGTTTGTTTTTGCAGCCCGGACACAGGGGGACATAAAACGTTTATACTGCACATCTCCATTAATTTCCCTTGGGATTGGCACGTGCAGAAAATGGAAATCGAAGGCTTTGTAAATCTCCCATTTCATGTTTTGCACATATCAGAACGACATGAAGATAATTTTCAGCAGTGATTTCCATTTTCCACTCTCTACAGTGACAGAACGAGACATCAGATCTCCTGGACATTTTCATCAGTCACATCATCTATTCCTGGCAGGTAAAGTCATTTATCATCATTATTCTGCGGGGCAGCAGATTCACGTACGGACGGGGACCCTCACACCGCAGGGATGGTGATGGCTCTAGAGTTATTCCAGGTCATTATTTCTGTCATCAAATGGATCTCAGGGATTTACCCCAAACACCGTTTGTCCTCCTTCAAGTCCTGGTGGCTTTGCTGGTGGGATCCATCATTGGGCCACTTATTTAAAAGTTCCTCTAATTTATTCTGCACGTGTATGGGGTCAGTGTAAGGTCCTGATTCACACGTGGCAGATTGGTCCCAATTCTTTCTAAGTCACCTCATCCCCTCAGGTTACATCTTAGGACAATGATCATTCACCTTCTTAATTGTTTTGTCTCATTCATTAGCTTTGTCTCTGAGAAAAGATTCTAATAAATAAAATATTTCCTGAGGTAACATCCTGCAGACCGGCCCGGTTTCCAGACTTGTTTAAATGGTCCCTGTTGTTTTAAACACCTTCCCTCAATGTGATAGCATATGAGATTCTTACCAAAAATGATGCCTTACCCTCAAAAGAAAGCTCTAAAGTCTTGGCCATTTGGTGTCTCACTTTCCACTGCCTGTTGTTAGGGGAATTCTATCTAAGCAGTGGAGAGACCAAGATGGAATGCAGGCAGTAAGGGCGGGGCTTAGATAGCTGATAGACAGAAACCAAAGAAGTGTTGGCGGGACTTAGATAGTGAGGAGTAGCAGGGGCCATATTCAAATCTGCAATATTTTTCAAATACATGGACAAATATTCTTCCTATGTTCGCAAAATTTGAATATTCGCTATTTTTGTTCCCTTTTACTTCCATGCTAAAATTCTTAATGAAATTTGAATAGTACACATGCGCGATTATATATTTCACCTTAAAACAGGGAAGGGATCACTGTTCTCTGAAAGCGCTGATATTCGCGAATATTTGCATTTTCGCATATATGAAATATTTGCGCTCCACAACGACTGACACAGTAAATAATATTCTTTGGACCACAAGCTGAAAGCAGGGAGGGATGATCTTTTTTTTTTCTTTTTTCTTTTTCATTGTTGCGATGTGTACTGTGAAGAAATAAAAACTAATATTCTAAATATTTGCAAAATCGCGAAGTGATGATATTCATGGTGAAAATTTGCATTTCGAATATTTGCGCTCAACACTAGTAAAGAGATAGAAATTAAATGAGTGGGGCTTAGTGCTAAATTCAGGATAGAGGAAGAGAGCCTGGGCTGTGTACCTGCAAACTATGAGCCTGTCTGCCTCCTCCAGAGGATCCTTAAAGGTAAATCAAGGAGCTTTGGCAGACAGCTCATTCTACTGTAGGAATCTGCAAGACTGATCCCAGCAGTCTCCTAGTACATTGCTGACATTTTGAGTGGCTCCTGTTAGAAATCTCTTTGCCTGAGATCTTTCAGTAGATGATGATAGGCATCCAAATGCATGTTTTTTGTTGTATTTTAGTTTTACTATGTCGAGGTATTCATGGGGTAAATATGAGTGTCCGATTCCAGTTACATACTTCATCTGAAGATCTGTAACCTGCACTACAAGGATTGTCTCATCTTAGTCTGCATCATTTTTTAGCGGAGCACTATAGTCCATATAATGTAATTTGACCTTGTTTATATGATGTATCATATTATCTGTATTTTTTTTTCTGATTTTGTTAAACCATATACAAAAATGAAAAAAAAAATCACAAAAAGGTAAATCAAGGCTTCCCTCCCATCTCTAGCCATACAGTTCAAGCAGCTGTCTCTCATGTAAATACCAGAGTTCCTACTTCTGATGAGGCACTCCACCATTTTACAGTGTGCAGTTCAGTAGTTCATTTATAATTAAGCAATCAAAACAAAACATGTAGGACTTCGCTCCTAGGAACTTCGTTCTTCACTGATTTTAGCTTGAACAATAGCTCTGCAATGAGATCGAGATAAGGTCTTAGTGTCTTATTGTACAATGGTCGTCTTTCGTCAGTGATCTTCTCCTCTGCTGGCAGTGGTAAAATGTGCACGGCGGAGGGAAGGTGGAGTCCAGGCCCCACTCGGCGGTTGTGTTCAAATAATTAGGGAGGAAAAAGTTTCACATGGAAATAGATAAATGTATCTGAATAGATTGGGCGCATTTTTAGAGAGTCTGTCTACTTCCTCGGTAGTCCATAGGTGTCGTGTGTCTTCCTTTTGCCATTTCCTAAAACCCCTAAATGAATAGTGGGAAACAACAACCACAATTCTCCCCTGAAGGGGTACGTGTGAACCCATTGTATCACACTGGTATCTGAAGTGGCCTCCACCTGGGACAAGGACTTTGTGACTGTCATGTCAAGTCTTTGTTCAGACCTGTGTCAAAAACCACTGCGGGCCGACTGGTGGAATCATCTTCCAGAGCTAATAGACTCTTCTACACCATGTACAGGTCACTGCCAGACACCACCTGTAAGAGCTTTAGGACCTGTTCAGACTTCTGTACCTCCAATCTGCTGAAAAAGTTTTATGGTTTAGTAACGTTTCTTATTTACAACCAAACTCCTCCAGTCCTGATGTATTGGCTTTTAGTTTTCAATTCATTAAAAGGGGTACTCTGCCCCTAGACATCTTATCCCCTATCCAAAGGATAGGGGATAAGATGTCCGATCATTGGATCTTGGCTGCAGCACTCTAGACGTCCGGTACATGGAGCGAACTTCACTCCGTACCGGATGACTGGCGATGCGGGGCAGAGGCTCGCGACATCAAGGTCACGCCACGCTCGTGATGTCACGGCAATACTCCCTCAATGCAAGTCTGTGGGAGTGGCCATGACCTCACAAGCCTCCGGTGCTGCACCCGATGCTCTAAACGAATGCCAGGTGCAGCCGAGATCGTGTGGGTCCCCAGTGGAGACCAGACATCTTATTCCATATCCTTTGGATAGGGGATAAAATCTCAAGGGGCAGAGTACCCCTTTAACATCAAGGGCACCCCAAAATACTATTGGCCAGGATACCATTACCAGGGTATGCAGTGAAGGGAATATAAACACGGGGCCCAGGGGATCCTTGGTAGTGTGAATGGTGTCCATTTAGAATGGTTAGGGGCAGGGCTCGAGTCCTACAGGAAAGCATGGGATTTAAGTTCCTGCATTTGTTCCACAGCTGGAACACTGTTCCCATTAGTAGGAGTCCTGTGAGACCAGCCCTTGAGTGAAAAAGTTCACACACTTTTTTTTTTCCCAGGACTTGACCCCTGTTTAGGGGTATCCTTGGAGGTGTGAATGGTGTCCAGTTAGGAAGGTTAGGGGTATCCTTGAAGGTGCATGCAAAACAACTGATTAGGCAAAACTGTCTGAAGCAATGGGAACACCAGGAGATAATAGTATATTAGGGTCCGAAAGTTCTATCCCATTAAGAAGAATAAAGCCCGATATGTTCTTCACTAATGGGTATACGATTACTGTTTGGATCCCGCGGTATCTGGTTATGTCGTAATGCCGTAATGTCGTTATGTGCCGTAATGTCCGTGGCAGAGCTTGGTTCCTTATAGATAACTAGGCCCGGCCTGAAGCCTGAATCAGTCCTTGTGCAGCAAAGGGTCTTACTTCTTATTCCATTCTGTGTTTCTTGTCTCTTAGAAATTTAGATAACATTTAGTATAAATGATGGGGAATTCACCTGATCTTCACTCTTATTTCCCACATGATCCCGGACTCTTAGACCCTCCTCTCTCTACCACTATTTAAGGGGTACTCCGCCTCTAGATATCTTATCTCCAATCCAAAGGATATGGGATAAAATGTCTGATCTGATCTCCCTGCTGCACTTGGCGTTCATTTAGAGCATCGGATGCAGTGCCAGAGGCTCATGATGTCACAGCCACGCCGCTTTGTGGTGTCACGGCCACGCCAACTCAACGAAAGTCTATGGGAGGGGGCGTGACAGAAGTCACACCCCCTCCCATAGACTTGCACTGAGGGGGTTTGGCCATGACATCAAGAGGAGGCATGGTCGTGACGTAACTCCACTCAAAGTTCGCTCCGTGCACCGGATGACTGGGGTGCCACAGCCAGGATTGCAGGGGTCCCCAGCGGCAGGACCCATGCCATCAGACATCTTATCACCTATCCAAAGGTAAGATAAGATGTCTAGGGGTGGAGTACCGCTTTAACTCTTACTTGACTAAAACCGCTGAAGCTGAATGGAGCGGTGACTGGGCCAGAATTGGATGGGAAGTAATAGAAGTCATTAGCTCTTTTAGTGGTGTGTGTATCGGCCCACAT